>NC_141141.1:150253734-150486234 GCF_053477565.2 Lygodium microphyllum | reverse complement strand
AATATATGAAGTGAGAAAAGCAAGATATGAAAACAACACAGCTAGACAACGGCACGCAGAATGGTTGGCAACCCAAGAGAGAGATGGCAAAAAATGGAGACCTAGATAAAGATAATAATTTTGATGCATTTAGAGTCCACAAGAGAGCACAAGTCCCAAGGATATGACACATCAATACTCATATCTCTAACATGAGATGTCTTATAAATTTTCTTTAAAATTTCAAAGGTTTGTCACTATATTTTTCAAAGTCGATTTCGAACTTTGTTTTTTAATTATGAAAAGTCGATTTTGAAATCCTAAGACAAAGATATGAAAATTCTAAACATTGGAACATTCATTGGCCTAGAGAGAGAGGGGGGCATGAGGGGGGTGTCAGGAGATAGAGAGAGGTAGGGATGGGGTGGAGAAATGAAATGAAATGATAAATTTAAAATTCATTTACACCACAGTAAGTTTGAAAGTTTCGTATTTAAGTCGTCTCTCCTTTCATTTTTTCCCATTGCTCTCCACTCTACTCTCCACCTTTCTATCCTTCATCATCACAGCCATGGCACGTTCCAAGCTTCCTATCAAAAAGGCGCCTGCGAGAGCAAGAGCTCAATACTCTTCCGAATCTAGTGAGCGTACTGTGAGTGACAAATATCCCCTGGTGACCGATAACGGTGGCCCTACTGCAGCCAATAATGGTGGCGCTACTGTGGCCAACAATGGTGGCCCTAGTATGGTCGATAATGATGGTTCGCCATTGTCCAGAAATGGTGGTCCACATGCTCCAGCTGCTCCAGCTCGTAATACACGCCCTCCAACACATAAAAAGCGAAGATGGAGACCAGGCACAGCTGCGCTACGCGAGATAAGGAAATTCCAGAAGAGTGCCGACTTGATTATTCCTAAGGCACCATTCTCCAGGTTGGTGCGAGAAATACTACAAGATCTACAGTCAGGGCATCATCACAAGTTCTTTTCAAGGAACCAGGCAAGGAATGTGGGGCGATGGTCAAGCCAAGCCTTGCTTGCTCTCCAAGAAGCAATTGAAAGCTACTTGATTGATCTAATGAGTGATGGTCAACTTTTAGCCATTCATGCCCGACGTATCACTATTAAGCCCATAGATCTGGTTCTTGTTCGCATGATCCGCAATAACAAGGATGCATTTAATCTTAATGTCAACAATATGCTTTGAGAAGCTACCTTGTAATTGGATCTATGTTTTTAGCTCAGGTTTGGTTGTAGATTGTAAGGAGCTTAGTTTTGGGTTATCTTTCCAGTAGACCTTCAAGTATTTGATAGTAGTGGCCTGAAAAATGGAGCTAAATTTTCCCTAGCTCTAGTTGTACTTGGTGCGATGCACTATCTACCGTGTATTTCATAGTTTCGCAATGCTAAATCCAATATGTGATATTCTATTTTGACCATGTTTCGCATTGTGTGAATTTTCAAGTTTCCAATGTTGTAAGTAGTTTTGTTGAGGATAAATTCAATGTGCAACCACGTACACGTCGGTGATCAGTTGTACATGGGCCGATGCACTATATCCTTACTATATTTAGTGGTTTGGCAACAGTATATCCGATGCGATATTCCATTTTACCCATGATTTATTTTTTGTCAATTTTTAAGTTTCCAATGTTTCGCATTGCGAGGTTGACAATACATTTAATCTGCAGTTGCGCATACTCATTATCAATACATTTAATCTACAGTTGCGAGGTTGACAATACATTATCAGTGCAGTATAATGCAGTTAACGCATTTTCAAAAAAAGATTGAACCGTCAAATTTATAAATCGGAATCTGGTGAAACTTCACCCTCATGCTGGGCATTAGAAAAACTCATTTATATTAAAAATTTGGCCCCATCAGAAGCCTCTGGATCACCTGTCCGGAGGCTCGCGTCTGGGGCCCTGAATCCCCACGTCTGGGGCCCTGAATCTGGGGATTCAGGGCCCCAGACGCGAGCCTCCGGACAGGTGATCCAGAGGCTTTTGTTGGGGCCAAAATTTTTTTGGGTGGTTTATGTGTCCTTGAGGAGCCTACAGGTAAAATTTCATGTGAATCGGAGCACTGGTGATATTTTTCCTAAGCGTGGATTCATTAATTGAAATTTTAGGGTTTTTGAAAAGTTTGGCTATAAGTTTAAAGTTTCACCTCATTTTACACATTTCACTTTTGAGTTCTGAGTTCTCTCTCCTAGAAGACATGGTACGCACCAAGCAAGCGGCCCGGAGATACCCCCCTGGAAATTCAATACGGCAGCCACGTCCTCCAGCTCCACCACCACCACCACCACCACGCCAGCATCGCAAGCGTCGATGGAAGCCAAGTACAGTGGCTCTTCGCGAGATCCGCCACTACCAGAAGACCACTCACCTCCTGATACCGAAGGATCCATTCCAGAAGTTGGTGCGGGAGATCATGGAGGGCATACTGATCAGGAACAACAGGAACCAGCTTTCAGATACATCACGCGCGAAACAATCGGATCGCTGGACTGCCCAGGCCCTCCTTACACTACAAGAAGCTGCTGAAGCCTACCTCATCGACTTATTTGGAGGCTCAGTCTATGCAGCGATGCATGCAAGGAGGGTCACTGTCAGCGACAGGGATCTGCGGATAGTCAGGTTCTTTCGGCGATGGAAAGATAGTCCTCACGGAGGTCAGCAAGGATAGAGGTGTACAAACTCAAAAGCACATGAAATGTAGCTTCTAAAGACATTTTGTAAAGCCTTGGTTGTAATGGACCCCATGTAAAATTGTTATTAATACAAATACAAAGTTTTTGGCGTGTCTTATTTTTGTTTAGTCGCTTGATATTTATTTTATTTACGTCGTTGAGTTATCGTTACATGCGTTCGAACAAATACATGTTTCGCACGAATTCGATAAAGCATTGTGTATTAAATTTAGGGTACGAATCGTGTTACGTATAAATTTGACAAATAAACGTAACATTCAAGTTAAAAAAAACAGTAAATGACACGTATCACAAACTACATTGCACGCGAATCCAACAAACATCAGTTTTCATTACTTGAAGAGAAGATTACAAAGTGCAGTACATCAGTGATGCGATATCAATAGGCAATAAGTACATCTATTCTCTCCTAGGCTTCTTGGAGCTAGGCTCCCCATGGTCAGAGCTATTCTTGATCATAGGCAACAATACATTTTGCCCCAATAGTTCCTGTCTAATGACAGTGGGGTCTTCAACACCGGCAACCATGCCACGGGCCACCATGGAGAAAAGTGGGCCAGACCTAGTACTCGTGAATAAGTAGAGAAGCTTCGAACGTCAAAGCAACACTACTTTCTCCAGGCTGGAGTTGGTCGGGATGGTCTTGAAGGGCCCAGCCTTTGTTAGTGCCCTCAACTTCAAGAAGTTCTCTGCAAAAGCAGGGGAGCATGTCTTATGAAATACAATAATGTCGTTGACAAGCTGCCCAACGTACTCCTTCAATGCCGAGTCTTGCACCCTTCCTTGGCTACCAGATCGGCCACCCTGCCTAGATGAAAACTCATCTATATAGACAATCTCCTGCAACACACAAGTTCAGTATAAGACTCACTATGCATGGAGTGTGCTGAAGATATATAAATCATATTCATATGAAACTTAACCAGTAGGGCCTCTAGGGCATCGGGAGCACACACATGTATTTTTGTCGGGATCGGGCCCCCAGATGTGCCCTGGTCGGAGGCTCGCATCTGGGGGTCTGAATCTTTCATATGAAACCGAGAACATTACCTTCTCTGCATCATCTATCTGCCGCTGTAATGGAGCATCCAGGTCTGCTCCTACCACTGGGCTGCCCTCGTCTCTCTCCTGGGTAGGCACTGCATAGTCGGGTCGAGGACCAAAAAGGCTTTCTTGCAACCGCTCGTACTCCTCATCAGAGATCTGATACTGTGGTGCCGCATCCTCAATCTGCTCCTGGATGCTCACAATGGCAGAGATGTCATCGATGCTCGTGCCATCATAAGGAGCCACCTCATCAACATGTGGTGGGGCATCCTGTAAATCAAAATCTATGAAATCAGTAGGTGCATCACGCACCATGATACAGTATAGTTCTTCTTCCCTAAGCTCCAACAACTCTAGTACATCCTGCATGAGTAGATATTCCACCCCCTCGATGGTGATAGCATGGAGAGAAGAGAGGGGTGGCTCTTCGCTCGTGGGCATCTCATCAGGGCAGGGATGTGGGTGCACAATGGCCAAGCTCTGTGCTGCCTCAACACTCAGATCGAGAGTGATCTCCTGAGGCTCCCTCTCAAAGTACTCTAATAGTGGCCGAGAGGGTGCGTCGATGTCCTCGTCACTGTCCTCTTGCACCTCAGTGCACATAACATATATGGCAAAGGCGGCATCCCTCTCAATGAGATCTATCGTGACGTGGTCCTGTGACGAGGTGGGCACTGCTCTAGCGCGGAGATGTTGCCCCACATGCACTAGGGCTCGACTTATCACCTTTGCATGGCTGGATCCGGCACACAAACTATATAAAAAATCCATGGGAACCCACCTGAGAGTGGAGTCGGGAATAGAGCAAGTGAGAGGGTTCACTGCATCACAAAACGATGCTAGTATACTAGAGTCAGGGTCTACAGCGGAAAGCGAGCTCTCTAGACTCAAGGTCACGCAAAACCTAGGGTATATCTGGTCCCCTATGTGCGCGTAGCATGTGGAACTGATCCATGCGGCGAAGGCGGGAGTGGTAGCCATGGCACACAAAGAGAGAAGGAATGAGAGCACAAGTGTAGGGAAGTGGAGAATGAAAGTGAAAATGAGTTTGGAGTTATAGCTTTTATGTGTCTAGGGTTTTAAATAAAGGTTCTTTATAAAGTTATTAACTCTAAAGTTTCAAATTAAAACTCTTACCTTAGTTTCTTTATTTCAGTACTTTAAAGTCATTGTTAAAATTACTCATACAGACAAACGCTTCGTTCTACATTATTATATCCTCGAATATGTTTGGGTCACTGAGTATATTCAAGTCTAACGAGAGAAAATATATAATTTTTTAAAGAAAATAAATCTAAAAGGCCTTGAAATTCCCTTTGGATCCAATTTAATATTAAAATGTAAGAAACGAGCAGCAGAGATGCGCTACAATATATCATTGTTCAAAGACAATATTCTCTAGATTATGGACCTCTAACCTGCAATTTAATTATGATTTTTAACTGCACAATTGAGTAATTACAGTATGTATTATCGCACGCTTGGATCACAATAAACTAAAATTTCAAGTACTCAGAAGTTCAAAAAAGGTATGTATTCGCTCTTTATAAAGTTGTTTTACAAGGATTCCACTATCTCAAGGATATGTGGAGAAGCACATTGTTTACATGTCATGGATTGCTCACTACGAGTCCTGACTTTTCTATTATCTAACTTGAAATAGAAGTTGTAGAGGGGCTCACTGGACATTAATTGGATTTCTTGTCTCAGAAAATAAATGGGCCAATGACTCTCTGCACTGACTACGAAAGGATTATGACCACTCCACAAGATTACCACATCTACAAGCGCTGTATGTGTGTCATCTCGGATATCTTGATCCAAGCTAATCCACTCCCCTCGCAAAAGTCGCCATCTTCTATATCGAAAGCGAACGCATAGAGTTTGTCTAGCAATGAAATACCTGTAATAAAAACAAAAATAATGGTAAGTGATCAATGCGACTAACATAACAATTCATCTAAGCGAGACCTATGTCAAATAAATCAAGGTATACAAAGTAGTAAAAAAGTTTTACCTGAATGTAATATCAGATTGGTTGACCCTGCACTCAATCGTCTCATCAAAATGTGTTCTTTTGACTTCCCAAGACTCACCCAATAGCTGACTCATCCATTCCTCGGATGGACACTTGCATTGATAAGTAATCTTTGTTTTCTTCAAAACATCACATG
The DNA here is from genome assembly GCF_053477565.2 of Lygodium microphyllum. Classification (NCBI taxonomy): domain Eukaryota; kingdom Viridiplantae; phylum Streptophyta; class Polypodiopsida; order Schizaeales; family Lygodiaceae; genus Lygodium; species Lygodium microphyllum. The sequence continues at coordinate 150,480,315 of NC_141141.1, read as the reverse complement.
AACCAAACAAATGTGCAAACAATGAGAATGGAATAAACCAATTAAGATGCACATCTTTGGAGCCTGTGGTGGGTTTCATAGCACTATTGATGTCAAATTTTATCTTCGACTTGCAAGCTCCTGACAACTCCAAGCTACCAATGAACCATTCACCACTAGACAGTGGCGGCAATGGGACATGCTGCAATCTCTGGCTTTCTACCACATACAATGAATTATAAAAAAAGATATTTTGAGTGGCAAGTTGACTTGTAGAGGTATTATCATAGATCAAAGAACCTATCTCTTCATGCCAAACATGTATCTTGCCGCTTAAACATTCCACATTCTGCCATTCATGCAAAGTCGATGGATATAGAGCTGTCAATCAAACAAGACTGAATTAGAATACTGCAAAGACTTTTAAAAACAACTCTAATACAAAAGAATAATCAATGATAAAATTTAACAACTTACTGTTTTGTTTATAATTTGCAATGTTGTTCTCGTCGTGTACAGAGATTTGTTTATGCGTATAAACATGTTGAATCAACACTTCTGTTACTGCACTTGTGCCATTAAACATTTTTCTGAACTCTAGAAATCTACCTTTCCAATGTTTGCTAGGGTTTGCAACATCCTTGGGCTTGACCTTGAAACTCCCTCGAGTACTTGGGTGCATCAAAATCCAATCCAACTTATAATACTTATCACAAATCCAATTACCGCCATTATCTTTCCTGTTGAAGACCTCCACTGCAAGTATGCTACTGATATTTTTCCTCCGTGAAGACATCTGTAACAACCAAATACAAAATTTACCTATCAACATGTGTATAATTTGCAAATGTTCTCTCCAAATGAAATTAAATTTAAATGGATCAATTTAAAAAAGAAACATTGTACCTGGCGTTGAAATGTAACCATGGAATAGTAGTAAAAAATGGCAATATACCTGTGGCTTTCTCTGCAAAAAATCCCAAAGATGTTGTAGAAGTTGAGTTCTTAATAAATCATTGTTCTTCACCCTCGGAGATTCTTGGAGTAAAAAAACAAAGGAAAGCTCAGTATGCATGTAACTTGTATACATTTTGTCTAAACGAGATAAAATTTAACAGTGGAGCAACAAAAAAACAAGACAATATACCTGTAACTTTGTTTACATAGAAACCCTAAGATGTTGAAGAAGAAGTTGAGTGTTCAAAATCCCAAAGATGTTGTAGAAGTTGAGTTCTTAATAAATCATTGTTCTTCACCCTTGGAGATTCTTGGAGTAAAAAAACAAAGGAAAGCTCAGTATGCATGTAACTTGTATACATTTTGTCTAAACGAGATAAAATTTAACAGTGGAGCAACAAAAAAACAAGACAATATACCTGTAACTTTGTTTACAGAGAAACCCTAAGATGTTGAAGAAGAAGTTGAGTATTCAAAATATCACTATTATTGACTGTAAGAGACTCCTAGAGCATCAAAACAAAAGAAATTACATGTCAGAGAATGCACATAACTTGCACAGGTTTTCTCCAAACGAGATAAAACTTTACCATAGAACATCTATGGAAGAGAAAAATATACCTGTAGAGTTTTGTGAAGAGAATCTTAGGGTTTTGGTAAAACAAGCTCTGCTCTCATAAAACACATGAAACTCTCTCTGTGCTTGTGCAAAGCAAATGAAATTTTACAAGGTTACAGACAGGGCAAGAAACAGTGATGCTGTAAAATTTCATTAGGAAAGAAGAAGTGGGGAAAGAGATATGACAAATTTGAGTTCCGCCTAAAAAAGAGGGGGAAACTGAAAAGGGGAGAAAAGAAAAGTCAAACATAAAAAATAAGAAAATGAAAATTCGAGGCACAAACTTCCAAGAAGTGACAGCTTTGTACTCCCCTTTTCCCTTATTTTATTGCTGAGGGAAGATTTGGTCCAAGATATGGCTAGAAGATTCATGTTACATGAATCTGGAATCCCAGCTCTCTCATTGGTTAGGCCTATATTTGTTTATTCACTCCTTAAGGGGCAAAAAAGAGAGTCCATATTTCTCCTAATGTTTTCCTTGTACTTTACACTTTTGAAATTCCAAGAGAGTGAAATTGCAAGGGACGAGAGCAAGAGCGCATGAGGGTATTTCCCAAAAGGTAGAGATGCACATAGACATATACTTAATACAAGTGCCACTTGTTACCAATAGGTCAAATCCATATCTCTAGTAGATGAATCATTCATATACTAAATAGATGAACCATCTCTATATATTGCTTCCTACACTCAAATGCATCTAGATAATGATAAAAAACTCATTAAAAGGAATCTAAACCAACATTATCAACTCATGTTATGAACATATACACACATTCATATTACCATGATCTTGATCATGACCCGATTGAAATTAGCCTCAAACATTATAAAATCCCATTGGGCTAATGAAATAGCTCATTGGGGTTCTCTAAAAGATCAGAGGCTTGCTAAAGCAATTTAAAATTTTACGAAGATGGTACTTTAGATGGATGATAAAAAAATTTATAGTATCCTTTTCATGGATAACATCCTTCATTTTCAGGCTCTTAGATCAATCTCAAGTCCTAACTAGTTCTCCACATAAAGGTTTAGGAGTGAGTTTAGAAGTGAGTTTTTGACCTTATCCATGTTCTTGTTGTAATTGGTTGTCACCTGGCCCCTTCTTAACAATTTTGTAAGTTTTTATTTGCATATTCAAAATTTTGTTATTATTATGTTTCTAAAATAAAAGTATAAGTAGAAATGCCTATCTTAAATATTTGCATATTACATTGCATGTTGTGCCTATCACACACATACACACATACTCTTTCTCCTATGTGTGTGTGTGTGTGTGTGTGTGTGTGTGTGGGTGTCACTCTCCCCCACACACATACACACACACACTGTGTGTGTGTGTGTATGTGTGTGTGTGTGTGTCTCTCTCTCTCTCTCTCTCTCTCTCTCTCTCTCTCTCATTCTACAAGCTTTTTGTCTCTATGTATATCATATTTGAGACCTTCCCTTGCTTTAGATATATGCAAGTTTGTGATATAGCCTCAATAGCTTTAGTGCTCATTAATAATAGATCATATATTTAGTTCGATGTGCCTAGATTAAATATTTGCATATTAGATGGCATGATGTTCCTCTGATCTCTCTCTCATACTCTTTTTTTTTTGTGTATGTGTATGTGAATGTGTGTGTGTGTCTCCCTCCCTCCCTCCCCCCTGTGTGTGTGTGTGTGTGTGAGTGTTATTCTACATGTTTTTTGTCTCTATGTACATCATATTTGAGACCTTCCCTTGCTTTAGATATATGAAAGTTTGTGATATAGTCTCAATAGCATTCTTAGTACTCTGTTAGATTTATTTTTTTGTGTGTCATGTTTAGTTGTAGGGGTTTCACTTAAACACTTGACAATTGTATACAACTACCAGTAATAACAAGGACCAAGAAAAAGATGTGTCTCATGACATTTTTCATTGAACTCTACAATTGGTTTCATGATTCCTATGATAGTAAAAAGAGGTGTCTCATTACTACTATCAGTCTCATGTTTCTTGAGACCAATACTAGCAAATTTAAAATAATGTATTGTTAAGGCCCTTTATGCACTCTAGTTTTTGGATGTAGGTTCCACTTGAATGAGAGGGAGGCACACTTAATATCTCTCAATATATGGTGGATGGAAGTCATAATGTATATTGTGTATAACATGGTTGGTAATATCACCAAGCTTATGTAGCATCCATGCATTGATGAGATTCCTCAAGATATGGGAATGTAAAAAATGCAAGATGTTGTGGGAGGTGGACCAAACAAGTGTCAACACAAGGTAGTGTATGGAATCTACTACAATAATGGTTGAGACTAGTATTGGTATATAATCTAATAGATTTGGTTTGGTCACATCCATCCAACAATAGATAAGGGGTAGTGACACTATTTAACTAGAATATGCGGCACAAAAATATTGGACATGGATCCCATGATAAGTGCTTCAAAATCATCTTCATTGTCTTGTCGTGATGCCAGGAGGCATATTCCATGGTGGATTCCATGAGGTTTTACGATGGATTCCGTAAAATTTTATATTGCTAGGGCTCACACACAAGGTGGATTCCTTGTGCAAAAAGTTGATGCGGACGCCTGTCCTTTTCGGGCGTCTTGTGAATTTAATGTGCAAGTGGGTGATTCCATAGCGGGTGATACATATTTAAATTAATAGACATTTATGAGTTTAGAGTGTCCACTCGTAATAAATTAAGGTTAGGATTGAGTTCTAACCAATTTATTTATTTTGTAGGTGAAGACTGCTAGGTATTCACTTTTGTCGGTTTAAATTTATTATTTTCTAACAATTGTGAATGCTTCAATTGATGTGTAGAGTAGGCAGCATGGCATTGGGAAGCACTGGGTGATAGCGTGTATTTAAGTTATTTAGAATAATTTATCATTTTTTATGGGCGCGCATCTTAGGCGTGGTGCCAATATTTATTTTGACACGCTTATTTATTGAAGCGCTTAACATTTATTTATTATTTTGTATGCGCATGGGCGCACGACTTAAATATTTGTATTGGACATTGTATTTGGGTACCGCCCAACTCTTTAGACGCCCAATAGCTTTAATTCTTTAGTGAGACAAAAGCAAACACAAAAGCCAAAGCATGCTAATTATAAATTGGGCTATTTTTAAAGCTTGGAGATGAATAATATATCAAATACATGCTTTGTGGAGCACTCACACAAGGCATGGGGGAGATTGTACCCAATTAGTCTTTTGCTTCATGTCGTGCAAATCTTGTCTCTTGTTTTTTGTGCAAAAGTAGAGTACTTTTGTTCTTAGGGACCTTTCGGCGCTCACTATGTGCGTATACATCATCTGATCTGTGCACTAGTGGTATCAAAGCGAAGCTGAGATCGAGAGCTTCCAATTGCTTACCATCTCGCGCGGAGGCAAAGCTTCTGGAATGATTGAGCTCTACAGTCAGTCTTTTGGAACAATCGAGCTATGCACTTAGATCGCGAAGAACCGGCCTGTGTAGGCGGAGGACCAGGCGGGAAGCTTCTTCATCAACATGTTTTTTTTTTCTTCAAGACCAGAGAAGACAGATAAGTCAATTTAAGCTTAAAATCTTAATAAGCTTTTTAATAAAGCTTAATCCTCAAAATCTCACTCATGACGGCGGCGGTATGTACTCGTGGGCACCGAATCCATCGTCAACATCTTCTTGTCCTCATATGTTTCAGAAAAAAATTCAAGCTTTTTAAATAAAGCTTAATACTCTAAGGTTCCTAAAGCTACAAAGTCAATCATAAAATTCCTGCTTAGCGACAGTTCCCATCGGACTAAACACGAACTTGTCTTCAACTCTCTGAAAGCCCCTATTCACACCTATGGATTGACAGAGCCACATTCCAGCAAACAGTTTGCAACACACAGTCTATATGCAAGATTATCTTCTTCGAATATGATCGTGATATTAAATTCTGCATCCACAAAGAAAAAATACTACAAAAAGCCATTTTAAAAAAATACCTTGTAAACCCGACTTTGAGCTACGCTCATCCCGCTAACAAGATTTCAAGTGTGTGAGGTCTTTTGGAATTTTGTAGGATGTCCGATCAAACCATGATAGATTTTATGGCTGACAGTGACCTATTTGAACCAACGATGGAGCAAAAACTAGATTTGATTTTGATGCAGCTTCAAGAGGACCGAAGAACACGTCAAACCTTGCAAGCTCAATTTGCCAATCTACAACGATCTACCGCCGACCAAGATCGACCACAATTTGAAGATCTTATACGATGTATGATCGATGCAACACTTGAAGCGCAATCTATTCGAAAAGAAACAAAGATAAGTAAAAGAAATTTCAAATTTCGTACTTTCAATGGGTCACGCGATGAAAAGATTGTACTTGGTTTTATCAATCGATTTGATGATTATTTCCATGAAAAAGAGTATGCTGAGAAAGACAAAATTAAGTGTGTCACTAATCATCTAGTGGACCGAGCATCCCTATGGTGGATTGTTGTCCGCAAGAGCATTGATTGTCCTACTACTTGGGAGACTTTTCAAAAGAAATTTATGCAGAATTTCCTTCCACCCCAATTCCACGAAAAAGCAATCAAACAATGGGATCTTCTACAACAAAGGGATCGTGAGCCTATTTCACAATATACCAAGCGTTTTGGGAATGCTTTATTGTAATTACGAATGCTTGAAAATGTACCTGAGGCAACCCATAAATGCAATTTTATGTCTGGCTTAATTGAATATTTTTATGCGGAGGTCAACATGTTCAAGCCAATGACTCTCGAAGATGCAATTTCCTTGACCCATAACATTGAAGACAAAATTCGAGGACGAGAGAAGTGACCACAACAATTTTAAACTAATGGTAACTTTGATTCAAAACTATTCAATTCAAATTTTCGAAGATTCAATCAAAACCTTTCCTTCCATCTTCATTCTGTAAATCTTGGACACAACCACCTACTTTACCATCAAACACAAATCCAAACCCTAAGACAAATCCCAACATTCCTAAACTTCCTGCCATTACCAATAATGTATCTAAAGCCAAACCCATAGTCTGTTACAAATGTCATGAACCTGGACATCTAGCGGCGAATTGTTAAACCAAAAAGCCAACTGTTCATATCAATTATTTGGGAGTGACAGAAGATGAAGAACATGAAAAAATGCCAAATTTCACGGAAGACGATGACGATATCGGTACTACTTCAGATGCCATGTCCTAGCCGATCATCTATCATGGATCCCTCAAACTGCAAAAGAGGAACATGATGATCCAGACCTTCCTGATGGTTCCTTGTTTCTAGTCGAAAAAATTACTCCATGGTATGCAAACATAGCCAATCTCCTAGCAACTCAATAGTATCCTCCTAGTATCTCAAGCTGTGAGAACAAGAAGCTTCTGTTAGAATCAAGCCCCAACACATTGATAGGTAATGCACTATACAAGAAAGGTAAAGATGAAGTGTTGTGAATATGTATTACAGGAGAGGAAATCGGCATAGTATTGAAAGCATGCCATGATGAACCATGTGGTGGACACTTTATAGGGAAGCAATAGCCAGGAAGGCTCTGTTAGCAGGATACTGGCGACCGACTCTCCACAAGGATGCATATGACTACTGCAAGAGATGCGATCTTTGCAGCGAATGGGGAAACCTACCAAAGCAAGTTCCATGCCATTTGAGAAGTGGGGTATTGATTTCTGCGTCCCATTGATCCGCCTACTAGACAGAAGCAGAACAGATACATCTTAGTATGTACAAATTCTGTCACAAAATGGTGTGAAGCTAAAGCTCTGAAACGGGATGATAGTAACAACGTAGCCCTGTTCATGTACGAGAATGTTACCACCCATTTTGGCAGTCCCCTTGAGTTGGTAAGTGGCAGAGGTACTCATTTTCTTAACAAAATCATGGAAGAGCTAACAAAGCTTTATAAGATTCGCCATCGCAAGTCCACTCCTTACTACCCTAGAGCCAATGGCCGAGTTTGAAGTCACCAACCGCATTCTCTGCTCGATCTTGACAAGAACGATTGCCGCACATCATTGTGATTAGGACGATTGACTTACAGAGGCCCTTTGGGCATACAGAACCTCCCATAAGGCTACTACACGACAAACTCCTTTCCAATGGGTGTATGGTACAGAAGCTGTTTTCCCGATTGAACTGAAATTGTCCTCTTTGTGAGTGGTAGTCAAAGAATGGCTCGGAGATGATGAATCATTGCAACGCCGCCTCCTGTACTTGGAATGCTTAGACGAGATTGGATGGATGGCCTTGTAGTGCATGGAAACTACTCAAACGTGACGTAAGGCCTATCATGATAGTTTGATCAAGCACAAGGAGTTCAAAGAAGGTGATCTTGTCATGGCCTGATTCAAGATTTGGCAAGTTTCCTAGCAAGCTTCAACAATGGTGGATGGGCCCGTACAAGGTACTTACTGTCAACCCTAATGGCTACGTTCAGGCATAGACCATTGATTCCTGTGATGATCCCTTCCTGATTAATGGCTATCACCTGAAGAAGTACTTCTCTCCCTAGGAATGTTGACAATCACAGTCACCCCCTCCTTTCCCCCATTGACGTGGAAGTGTAATTCTTTTGATGCTACTACTGATAGTCATTCTTCTGCCACTCTTGAAGAGGTGCATGCAGCCCTCTGTCCCCTCTGGCCCACCTCCTATCCCTAATCTCTTATCCTCTATTTTTAATCAGCTGCGGTAGAGAGGATGGTTCTGACAAATGGTGTTTCTAACATTTCCATTCTGAAAAAAAAAAGTGTTATGGAAGAAAATGAAGAAATTCCCTGTCATAGCAGTCCTCGTTCTAAGAAAAGGTGGAAACACCCTTGGGCGGAAAGCTGACTGTGGAAAAGGTGGTAACACCCTGTAGTTCAAGATAGATAATTTACCAGCAGAACCTTTTCGCAAGCAATTTGAAGCCACCTCCCTCGGTGCATTGTTTGTGCAATATCAGTCTATCTGCCCTTCTTAACATATGACCTTTCATACAAATCGTTGAAGTACCGACATGCCAACTATCTACCTGGGTGCGCATTATCTTCAACACTCTGGTGACAACAACAGCCAACGCGATCTTCATTAGCAACCCCTTGAGTGATGCAAACTTTCATCCTAATAGGATGGTGACGTGAGTATGGGCTGCCCTCTATATATATCAAAAGAGTGTGAGACAAAGGGTAGGGTGAGTGACGAGTCTTTCCCTTCAAATCAAAGGAGAGGTGAGATGTGTGAATGGAGTGTTGCACACACGGGTTGGGCCTCTCAATGCACAACGCACAATCTATTCCTGTGCACTACACCATAAGGCTCCTTGGCCTTCCTTCTTGCACTGTATACTGGCACAGGGCAGGATGCACTGTTGTACCATCAAATGCGCACAAGGCATACAATCTCTACACAAGTGAATGTGAGGATTACATCAATGGGTTTTAGAAATGGTCAACCCTCTGTATCTTTCAACAGAGTGTGAGGCAAAGGGTGGGCTTAGTGTGACTGATGTTTCTCCTCAATTAATTCTGAGAGGTGAGATTGAGGGACGTTAAAATAATTAGAGTCAAGTATATTTTTATTTTCCTATGCACACACGAGATGGGTCTCTGCTATCAGCATAGGACACGCCACCCTGTTCTGTGCACTGCACTACAAGGCTCCCTAGCCTTTCTCCTTGCACCTATGCCAGATGGCTGGAGTGCATGCATGCACCATTAATTGTACATACTGGCATACTCTCTCCCAATCACTTTCCCCTTGTTTAATTCTAAACCGGCCGTGAGTTATGGGATTTTATGCTTATTCATTGAGCGATGTGTGTCATGGGGTGAGCGATTGTTCTATCATCCTCTAAAGTGCCCGTGAGCTGCGAGTTCTATTCTTCGTCATCCACACTTGAATCTACGGACTTGATCCACAAAACTGCCTCCCTGGGTGCTGTTGCATGGTCCTTGCCGTGCTAGATGTGCTCTATGGCACACCCTGGTCCCTCTTGCTACCCGACGACAGCTTCAATCTTTCTGCATCAACAATGATAGTTCCCTTCAACCATCTACGAAATGGGCCAAGTGTTCCTAACCCTACTTTCTTGTTTTCAAGTGTCTGTTATGTCTTAAGTGTGGAGACGCCAGCGTCCAGTCAGTTGATAAGTCTATAGCCGTGTCGATCAATCTACTCTAACCAGTAAGGTCTTAAGTGTGGGGCCACATTCCTACGCGTCTAATATGCATACCCCCTACATATGTCATTACCCAATCATGTGTATCTACCTCGTACTAGTTTTATTCTGATGGGGTCCCTTCCTCACCTACCCACCCTCATATCCCGTGTCGTCGAGGCCATTTCCCTTGTGGTTAGTTTTATTGAGTAAATTTCTTCTTTTCTATATGAACATCCCCTACATTCACCAAACTCCCAATCCAACCTTACAGCCCAACTCGTGCCTTCAAATGACACACTTTTTCTTTTTCCATCCCCTTGTATTGGTTTATCATTTTTGCATTATTCATATTTGAATTTCTTCCCACACAATTAGATGTATTTCCATACGAACGCGCCGTTATCACTTCGGAATGGTGATCTAACATACCAGCCCTCTCCTACCCATTTCCTTGGACATTTCTCCTTTTACATGTCTGTTATTCCAAGGTATGGTTTGTTCATAATTAATTTTTGTACAGTTTCCAGTCTTTTTCATGCGTATTTTTGACACTTTTCCATGTGAACCTGCCCTATCCTCCTCAGAATTCAATTCTGACTGGATTGCCTGGTCCGCCACCTTTTCTACATAATTTTTCTTATTCCTTGGCCCTGTTTCGACCTCTCAATTTTTTGTTATTAATTTTTATTGGTGTTATCGAGCTCGATTTTATTATTTTTTCAACGTGAACATCTCCTATCCCCATCCGAACTGCAATTTGACGTGACAACCCTAAAGATTCTACATGTCCTGACATTATTTATTTTTTCCACCCCCTTCTGGTGCATGGATCATTCCGTATTAATTTCTGAATCCCGTTTCAAATACGATTTTTGGGTTTTTTTCATAAGAACAGGATTTTTTTTTCTCAACACTATGTTCCGATATGATAGGCTTGTCGGACACAATTTTCTGCATAGTTTTCCTTCTTCTCTCACTTCAATCTGGCTAATGGATTTTTCAATATTAATTCCTATATGCGTTTTCAAGGTCGCTTTTTGCATTTTTTGCATGCAAACCCCTCCAAATTCACCCGAAACTGCATGTTGATGTGCCAACCCTATGAATCTCCTTTTCGCACACATTTTTTCTTTTTACTACCCCCCATTCTGGTGCGTGGATCATTCAATATTAATTTCTCGATCCTATTTCAGATACGATTTTTGGGTTTTTTCCATGTGAACGGGTCTTATCTTCATCAGAACTGTGTTCTTTCATGATGGGTCTGTCCGGCACTTTTCTCACAATTGATCTTTTTTCTGTGTTTCATTTTGGCAAATGGATTCTTTGATATTAATTTTCGTATGGGTTTTCGTGCCAATTTTTTACATTTTTCCCATGGGAATGCCTTGATTTGATCCCGTACACCCCCTTGTTACCGCATTGTGTTCCGATGCACGGTTTGTGAGTTATTAATTTTTCTTTATTTTGTCGTGTTCGCACGTGCGTTGCCTCGCGCGTGAATGCGTGAGTTTTTGAATTTATATGCATCGAGACACCCCCTTGTCTTCGTGCCCTTTTGTCCTGACGTCCCGGTCATGTTCCATCTCGTCACTGCAAATTTTTTAACCCCCCCCCCTCTCTCCCCCCTCCCCCCCCCCCCCCCCCGCCCCCCTTGTGCATATGCATGGGACGGGGATGCGCTCCCCTTTTTAGGGCTTTTCTTTTATTTTCATTTCCTTAAAAAAAAAACAAAACAACACAACAAACAACAACAACACAACTAAACCAGAAATAAAATAATTAACACAAAACAAAATAAATACCACAATTAACAAAAAAAAACAACACATACAAAACCAAAAACACACAAACGCAAATAAAAAAAACCCATAAACGAAAAAAAACAAACAAACAAACACCTTACACAACTATAAAAAAAACAAACAAAGAAAAAACAACAAATTTATAAAAAAAATAAAAAACCAACATACACCACAACACCACTCCACCTTCGCAACATTAACACTAACATTTACACTCTCTATCTACAACACTCTCTACCTTGCTTACAAGCAATCTCCCTCTTCAGTATTATGTTGTAAGATATCTTTTTCAACAGTCTATACTACAAGCTATCAAGTGATAATGGAGGTATCTTCATTTTTTTAGTTTCAGTGATGATATTATTCTTCACAATTATTATTTAATCCTTAAGCATAAATTCATAGAGAGAGAGAGAGAGAGGGAGAAGGGGGGAAAGAGAAAGGACTATGTGAGATGAACTAAGAAAATAAGTGATAGAGTGACAAAGAGTAAATTAGGGCAGAAGATAAGATGATGTCATTGTTCTCCACAAGCCAAGCTTTTGTATAAATGTGTTTAAATTTCACTATTTTATATTGATTTGATATTTGTAATGCTTTAAATTTCTTAGATTTCACACTGATCGTGATTGTGGGGTATCTCACTCTAGAGATACATTCGATGATTTATAAGTTTTCGAATTTAGCAGAACAGATCTCACAAAAGGAGATCAAGACATCCTCTATTGAATCCATAAGGCAAGAAGTAGTGGAGACAATCTACCTCTTTGAGAAGTACCTACCCATGAACATGCTCATGATACAAACTCACCTCCTAATACATCTCATGGAAGAAGTGTAGATTTTAGGACCCATCCATTACCGATGTATGTTTCTCTCAGAGTGCTTCATAAAAACGTTGAAGGGCTTTATCCGACAATGAGCACATCCAAAGAAAAGCAAGGTTGAAGGTTTGCTAGTGTTTGAGACATTGGTGTGTATATTTTCGAATGATCACTAAGAGTGGATTTAGATAAGAGTATGTTATGGATGCTAAATCAAAATTTTACCATAGCACACACCATCAATTGGTTTGATATCTTGAGGATATGGAGAAGATGCCCCAATTCATGCCTAGGAAGTGGTTACATGATGGCTTAACTATAGTTTCATGTGAAGGGGTAGAAGTCTCTAGGGAGAAATGGGAATTCTCAAGGGGATGCAGTTAGAAGGTGACTACATGCTTTCTTTATTGTTCTATCTAGATTTTATACAAGACAACTAACGTAGCCATTTCAATGTATAGTACAAAATCTATAGTGTGGTGTGGTCATATGGGTGATTTTTTTGAATTGAGCACATTGCCAAAATGTGCTCCGTAATGGACTTTGGTATCATGGTGAAGTTTGAGCAAGAGATTCGATAACACACCACAGATCTGAATATTGTAGTAGATAAGATGAATTATTTTGACAACCTACAAAGTATTATTTTAGTAAATTACCTTAGCTTCTCCAAGATCATCTTAGATATACAGTTGTTTAAAGTGGTATTGGGATAAGAAGGGACAATCGTTTTGCGAGGTGCGTCTGGATTCCTGGAAGTAGATTGCAAGAAAACATAAAACGATCTACATAATATATTTGTCTTGCCAAATTATTGTGAACAAGTGCATTATCATTTTTATCAATTATTTCATAGCATGAAAGAGTTACAAATGTTTATTCATTCTTTGTGATACACTTATATCACTACAATAGAAATGAGGCATAGACGCGCATGTTAGACGCGCAAAGTCGGGCGCGTCTATCAGAGCGTCTATAAGTGCGTGTGAACATGCATGTAAATAGCTGCGAAATTTGGGTCTAAATATCCACGCAAATAGACGCTTATATAGACGCGCCAGCAGACGTACGATTATTTAACTACCTAAAATTAGCAATTCACATAATTAAAAAACCAAAGTTAATAATTATTTAACCACCTGAAATTGATTCTTGAGCATGCACATGTGCGCATGATAAAAACCATAGAATTAAGAATATACATTGAATCATTGAATTAAAAAAATAGAGTTAATAATTACTTTTTCATTGCTCTCTAATGATTGGCAGTTCCTCCAGTTGACAAGCTTGATATAAGTAATTAGCGACAAGCGACAGAAACCTTATAATTAGTAGCAAGCATTGCAATATGTATCTCGTAATTTCTCTATGTACTTGAAGATGATAAAAACTACTTCCTTTTTATTATGGAAAATTCAATTTAGCTTTAAAATTGACTATTGATTCTTGAGTATGCACGTGTGCGCATGATAAAAAGCATAGAATTAGGAATACACATTGAATCAATAAGCAAATTAAGTATGTTACAGTGAATGATCCATCTCATCTTCAATGATATCAGCCCTTGCTAAAGTATCTACTTCTAGGTCTATGTTACCAAGAGGTAACGAAACAAATAAGTCTATCCCACTATCAGATGTGTTGCTATATTGCTCAATAACTTCATCAATATCATCGACAATCACATTATTTTCTTCTTCTGCATTTCCTTGAACATCCTCGCGAGGTTCATCTTATACTATATCACGCATATCATCCATTATGGTGTCATCATGCATATCATCATTAATTGTTGGATTGTCATCTGCTATCTCCATGTCGGTAATATTACCATATATTGGTTTTGAACGATTAGATATAGGGATGACATACCACCTTTGGTTATTGTTTACCATTGGATGATACACAACCTGTATTTGAAAAACAAAAGCAAAAAACTTAAGTACTTATTATATTGTGTATATGTATCACATGTATACATATAAAAAAATTAGCCTTTGCATATATACCTGCTCGCATTGTTGAGGTAGTACTAATGTGTCATTCTTGTTTTGGTGAAATTTTTGTAGAGTCAATGATTACAAAACCACTTGGATGATGTCTGATTGTGCAATGCTCACCATTTGTTACCACTTCTTTAAACCACTTCACATCCAGTACATATATAAAGAATAGTCTGAAGTCAAGCTTCAGAATATCTTGGTGTAAAATATTACACAGTGCAGCAAACAGAATCTGAGAAATAGATAGAGAGTACACAACAGATAAGAGGAGAATCAGTAAATTCTTTAACTCCAAACAACTGATACAAAGATGGCTCTGTCCACCCGTGCGCTTCCACTGTGTGAAGCTTAGATGGCGATCTAGATAGAAGATAGGTGAAGAGCTTAAGGCTAGCTGGAACAACAACTCTGACTGGGTGAAAGATGAGTAAGAGATGGCTGTGAAGGGGTTTAGCTTTTATAGCCCGCGAAGGTCGTTAGGTCGGCCTACTGACAGACCTACCATATGAGCCTCTACTAGGCGGCCAGGGAATATTCCAGGGAATATTCCCTTTACCATCAGGCCGGGGGCGCCACCCTCGGACCCCACAATAGAAGCCCCTTTTAACTCCCTTACACCGCAACTCGATGCAATGTGCCTTGAGTTGCTACCAAACACAATATTAGTGAGTTTGGGAATCTCCCAATTTCCATTTTTTGAATACTAAAAAGGTGGCACCTGGATAACATGCCCATAAGTTTCTCAAAACCATATGATATGACCTATCATTGGAAAGCGCTTGAAAAATGGAATTTATTTAGCTATAGACCACTCGATTTGGAGTTATAGTGCTCAAGTTATGACAATTCCAAAGATTTGACCACGTGTTCCAAACTTATGGGAAATTTCCATATTCCCTAATATGATGTTACCAGCTTAACCACTCCGTCTAACCCAAAAATTAGACCCACAACGGTCACCTTTTTGCCATCCGGTCACATAGACCTCATCTGATATACAAGTCAGGACTCAACCAATGTCCAGGCTCACATTTGGCTTCTCCTCATAATGGGGGCCTTACAACTTTGAGCACCATGGATCTTTGGTAGCACCTAATGAGGGTGGGGCATTGATCGTATCTAACACCCTCCCTCAATGTCCACCCATAGGTAAACTATCTCCTCGGCCCAATGCCGAGTCTCTGAAGATGAACTTGAAGCAGATTCTTCGTAAGTGCTTTGGTGAAGATATCTGCTCCATTGTCCTCTGTTGGATAGTAGATCAGTTTCACTATCCCATCCTCCATCAAATCACGCACATAGTGATACTGGATCTCTATATGTTTGGTGCGTGCATGAAACACTGGATTTTTAGCAATGGCGATGCAACTCTGATTGTCACATCTCAGCACAGTTGGTTCTTCATCCTGCACTCCCATATGCCATATAATCCTTCTCAACCATATGGCTTCACATGCACCAACACAAGCTGCCTTGTACTCTGCTTCGGTAGAAGACAATGCCATTGTTGGTTGCTTCTTACTAATCCAAGAGAAAATTCCTGAACCCAAAGAGAAACAATAACTAGAAACTAACTTCCTGGAATCAATGTCTCTTGCCCAATCCGAGTCACAGTTCCCCACAAGAGAAGTTCCGAAACTGTATGCGATACCATAGTCAAGAGTTTCCTTCAAGTATCTAAGCACCTGCATCCCAGCCTTCCAATGACTCTCATGAGGTTTGTTTGAGAACCTGCTCAAAACACCAATAGCAAAACTGATATCTCATCTGGTGTTACACAAGTAGATCAGACTGCCGACCAACCTCTTATACCTCCCAATGTCTGCTAGTGCTGATGTATCCTCGATGGATAACTTTGCATTCACCTCCATAGGTGTAGCTATCTCCTTGTACTTGGTCATGCCAAATGCCTTCAAGATCTCCCATGCATACTTCTTCTGAGAGATGAAGATCTTTCCTAGCTCTTGCCAGACTTCAATCCCCAAACAATAGTGCAGCAAGCCTAAGTCTGTCATTTCAAACTCAGAACTCAAAGCCTTTCGAGTTTGATTGATCATATCTTCAAAGTCACCTGTAATAAGAAGGTCGTCCACATATAGGACAATCACTACAGACTTTTTACCATCCCTGTAAACATACAAGTTCGCATCTGAGGCACATCTTTTGAAGTTTAGGTTTAAAAAGAACCTATCTATCCGCAGGTACCATGCTCTGGGGGCTTGTTTCAGCCCATACAATTCCTTCTTCAGCTTACACAATTTTTTCTCAGAATGGGGGGCCTCAAACCCTGGTGGCTGAGCCACGTATACCTCCTCCTTGAGGTCACCATTTAAGAACGCTGACTTAACATCCATTTGGTACACTGGCCACTTCTTGTGGACAGCCGCACTGCAAGTACCGTGCGAATAGTGGTCATTCTGGCAGTGGGGGCAAATGACTCTTGAAAATCAAACCCTTCAACTTGTGAAAATCCTTGGGCAACCAGTCTAGCTTTGTACTTTTCTAAGGTACCATCAGCCTTGTACTTGACCTTCCAGATCCACTTGGTGCCAATAACCTTCCGCTTTGTTGGTCGATCCACTAGCTCCCAAGTGTCATTCTTCATTATATTGTCATACTCCGCCTGCATAGTAGCCTTCCATGATGGATCTGCAAGTGCTTCTTCTAAGTCAGTTGGCTCCTTTACTTCTCTCATAATCTCAACCATCAAAGCCATATTGACTATGTGAGCAGAAGCCCTCCTTTGCTCCTCTATTCTCTGAGACCTCCTTGGTCCGTTTGCCTTCTCCTCAACAGATGCAAGCATAGGATTATTGTGGTCATAGAGCTGCTTTACCCAGTGCGGTAATGGCTTTTCCGGTGGGCTGATGTCAGGTTGGTGAACTTTTTTCTCATCATCTGAAGATGATGCTTCCTCCTCCTTAAGGATAGGGACAGCTCTCGGGACAGGTTCATAGTGGACTACTTCTTCGCTTGATGATAAAGTGGAAGAACTTGCCTTCTCCTCCTCCACTGTATAAGGTTCCTCCTTGAATACCACATCACGGCTCGCGATGATCTTCTTTGCCTCTTGGTCATATAATTTGTAAGCCTTCTGCTCATCACTACAACCCAAGAAGATACATTTTTTGCTTTTTGGTTTTAACTTGTTTCTCTTCTCATCTGGAACATGTGCATAACGTTCACATCCAAAAATTCTTAAATGTGAGACAGATGGTTTCTTATCAGTGTAAGCCTCATGAGGTGTTTTCCCCTTGAGAGCCTTTGTGTAGCTCTGATTTAGAATGTAGACTGCAGTATTAACAGCTTTAGCCCAAAAATGGTTAAGCAATCCCTTGCCCTTTAGCATGCATCTTGCCATCTCCACAATGGTGCGACTCCTGGGTTCCACAACACCGTTCTGCTGAGGTGTGTGAGGCGTCGTCAATTGACGCTTGATCCCTTTGCTCTTGCAAAAGCCTTCAAACTCCTTTGAGTTGAACTCACCAGCACCATCTGTTCTGAATTTCTTCACCCTTTACCTGTTTCATTCTCAACAAGTTTTAGCCATTCTTTAAACTTACCAAAATCTTGAGCCTTATCACGAAGGAAGTACACCCACATCTTCCTACTGTATTCGTCCACAATCAACATAAAATAAGAAGATCCCCCCAAGGCCTATGTAGGCATCTTACCACACAAGTCAATATGCACCAACTCTAGAGGAGCCTATGCTCTATTCTTGCTTTCTTGTGGAAATGCCTTTCTCTGTTGCTTGCCCATCATACAAGCTTCACATGGTTCCTTCAATTCAGTTATTGTAGGTAGGTGAGCAACCATACCTTGCTTTTGCATCTCCTTCAATACTGCAAATCTGATGTGTCCAAACCTTTCATGCCAAAGCTTACTTGTGTCCACTCGAGCGGTGGCTGTAAGAGCACTTAGCTCATACAGGTTGTTCCTTCTTTCTTATTTGCCAACAATTGTTCCAGCACTATCAATAATTTCTGCACCTGTCTTCTTGAACCTCACTTCATGACCAAGATCAGTTATGGCAGCAACTGATAATAGATTTCTCCTGATTTCGGGAACATACAACACATTTGAAAGCTTTTTGACTTCACCATTTGCAGCAACAAAAGAAATAGTACCTGTGCCCATAGCAGGGCATTTAGCATCATTTCCAACTGTCACAGTGATGGATTCTTGTAGAGGCTGCATAGAACTGTATAGACCTTTCTTGTTGGTCATGTGACGGGAAGCCCCACTATCCAACACCCATGAGTCAGTGGTAGATTCTTCTTGCGCCAAGGAACACACTTCCTCAATGGTCGCCATGAATAATTCCAACTCTGCTTCAGCCATATTCACTGTCTCTTTCCCTTTACTTTTGAGGGTACCATTCTTTTCATCTATCTTCTTGACACGACAATCTATAATTGCATGTCCTTTCTTCTTGCAGTAGAAGCACTCTCCTTGAAACTTCTTCTTGTCGCCCTTCTTCTTTTTGTCACCATCATTTTTGGTGGAGGAACCACCTTTGCCTTTTGCATTGGCAGAGAATGCAGCGTCTCCATTGTTGCTTCCTTCTTGGGCTTTCAGCCTCAACTCCTGCTCCATTAATAATGCACAAAACTCCTCAAAAGTCAAAGCTTGAGGTCTCACCTGAGTATTAAGGGCAGTTACTAGTCCATCAAACTTTTGTGGACAAATCCGAAGACACCTCCGAGCTAGCTCTTCACTAGTCTTTTGTATCCCAGCGCCAGCCATCTGGTCACGCAGATTCTTAATTCGAGTGATGAATGCTTCAACCGTCTCTCCTTCAGCAAACTTCTCCACTGCTAGTTGATTCTCCAAGTTTTGAATCCTCGTTTGGTTTCTTGTTTCATACTGACTCCTTAGTACATTCCAAGCCTCTGACGCTTGTAACTAAGGCACACAATGCATCTGCATTCCTTTGTTTCCAAGCTCGTAGAAGATTTGCATTCGGAGGAATCATCACACTAGGATTTGATGGGTCGGGGGTAGGCTGTGGTTCTGCGTCAGTCCCCAGCACAGTCTCAAGAAGCTCATAAGAATGAAGGATAGTTGTAATTTTGAACTTCCACAAGGTATAGTTTGTACCATCTAACTTGTCTTCGCTGAAGGTTGGTGGAAGAATCCTCAGTGTTTGAATAGCCGGTACAGCAACACCACCTCGTGCACCGCTTCCTGATGCGCCAGAACCGCTTTCGGAAGTCGACATAGTTTCTCTTTGCTGTTGAAGCCTTTGGCTCTTGCACACTCTCTGATCTCTAGAGCCCCCTAGGCTCTGATACCATGTAAAATATTACACGGCGCAGCGAACAGAATCTGAGAAAGAGATAGAGAGTACACAACAGATAAGAGGAGAATCAGTAAATTCTTTAACTCCAAACAACTGATACAAAGATGGCTCTCTCCACCCGTGTGCTTCCACTATGTGAAGCTTAGATGGCGATCTAGACAGAAGATAGGTGAAGAGCTTAAGGCTAGCTGGAACAACAACTCTAACTGGGTGAAAGATGAGTGAGAGATGGCTGCGAAGGGGTTTAGCTTTTATAGCCTGCGAAGGTCGTTAAGTCGGCTTGCTGACCGACCTACCATATGAGCCTCCACTAGTCGGCCAAGAAATATTCCCTTTACCATCGGGGTCACCTTTTTGCCATCCAGTCACATAGACCTCATCTGATATACAAGTCAGGACTCAACCAATGTCCGAGCTCACATTTGGCTTCTCCTCATAATGGGGGCCTTACAACTTTGAGCACCATGGATCATTGGTAGCACCTAATGAGGGTGGGGCATTGATCATATCTAACACTTGGATCAAGCCACAATAACCTTCCATGGTACCATTGGCATCCTCGAAGTGAGCAAGGACACCACAATCTTGGGTATTTCTCTTTTCATCTATACGTTGAGTTCGAAGATGTTTACCCTCACACCAAAGTGCATTGAATAATGTGCACTAGTAGTAAAAGATAAAAGATCAAACATGTCAATTATTTATATAAAATAAAACTTATAGAAACAAATTAATTGGTAGTATGTCTCACCTTTGATAAACAACCTCGTGCGTATTTCACTCTTCTTGAGATATATTAATTTCCTCCTCTTTTTCCATTCTCTCCATTTCCTCATGTAATCAATCTATATCAATATGACGTGGGAGTGCATTTAGATGATCTGGAAATGAGACATTACGTCCATATCTAGTGCGAAATTCTTGTCTTTCGCTTTTTCTTCTTGCCCTTGCTTCATTATATAGTGTCACCCATTTGCTCATTACATCACTATTGAGCACACAAAAACTATTTAACTTACGAAGTTCTTCTTTTGTTAGCACTTTACTCATTCCTTTTCCTTGAGGTACTATAGAGGTCATCCTCAAGTCTTCATCATCTTTCCATAGTCGTGGTTAAGAGGGATCCACTTCAGCAAGATATTCAGAGATATAAACAAGGGATGATTGCACTAACCAACCCTCAGCCATACTTTCCTCGGGCCGTGCTTTTTGCCTCACAAAATCTTTCAAGGTTTTCATGAAGCACTCAAGAAGAAACATCCACCTTACATGAACTGCCCCACAAAGTGCGATCTCATCAATCAAATGTACGAGTAAATGTAATTGAATAGTCAAAATGGATCGAGGAAAAATTGCCTCCACCAAACAAACCACCTCAACAGATAATACTCGAGCATATTGTAATGTGTTTGGATCAATTTCCTTCGAGCTCACGTATCTGTCAAGATGTATTTGAGAATTGTTTATTTTTGTGTAAAAATTCAAAGATATATAATGAAAAAATACAATGTATACACACCTCACAAGCTCTCCCATCTTGTAAATGATATCACGTACATCTTTGGATACACAATGGGATATGCTAGTAGGAAGTACGAACTGACTGTAAGCAATATTCATAGATCAAATGATTAGTTGAGGAAAAAGTCATCATACCCCAAAGTTTACACATAGTTACTCCATTAATTACTATATTCATGGTTAGAGATACCCTTACTTGAATCATTTTGTGCCAATCGTGGGACTTCAAACCAGATAGTTGCTCCACACCTCTTTTCTTTTTCTTTATGAAGGCTCCCTTGAGACATCTCATACATCGCGTGGGTGTTCGAAAGCTATATATTTGTTCCTTCACTATTTTTTCCTCCTTTGACAACATCCAAGGTGCATGCGGTAGCTCAATCTTTCCTCTGGGTCCAATGCGTGGCCAGGCTCGTCTCATGCGACCAATGTTACATAAATCCTCCCTTACATTAACGGAATCAGGAGCCCCTATCAAGTGATCCCATAATGTAGATACAACATTTTTGAATATGTGCATGGGGTCCAACAGGTGATTGATCTTGAGTTCAGTCCAGTACGGAAGACAAAAAAATATAGAGAACCTAACAAACAAATAATATATTATGTAAACAATTCATCATGCTAAATACTTTAAAGTCAATCGAGAGAAATGCACTTCTTACCGACTCATGCCGAGTGGAGGGTGGCTGTTGGCATTAATCCATCTCTCCTTCCAATCTCGAATGGTTAGAGATTGTGGAGTCATTCCATTAGTAGGGAGAACATATTTGGGATGGTCAATAGGAAGAAATCGATGATGATTGTCGTAGATAACCTTCTTTAAATGTGCCGGCCTAGAGGAAACTAGAGAGGGACCGCAAATAGGACATGCATGATATCCTGACGTGGTTAAACCTAAAAAAACAAGTGAATTAATAAAATGAAATTGATTCAAGTCTTGAATTTCAAATATAGAGTTATATACATGTACCTGAACACTCTCCGTATCCTAGAAAGTCGTGCATGGTCCACAACAACATGGCCTTCAATGTGAAATCTCTAGAGGATGCAGATGCACTTGTATCTTGCACCTCAATACCTTCCCATAACATTTCTAACTCTTCAATCAAAGGCTCTAAGTAAATGTCCATGTTTTTTACCTTGTGCTTTCCAGGAATCAGAAGGGACAATATCACATGTCCCTTTTTAATTGCCATGGATGGAGGAATATTATAGTTCACCAATACCACTGGCCATACACTGTATGATGTGCTTTTGATGCCAAATGGATTGATTCCATCCATACCTAAACCAAATCTCAAATTTCTTGGCTCTTCTTTGAAAACGGGCCATAAATTATCTATATGTTGCCATGCAGGTGCGTCTGCAGGGATCCTCCATTTTCCATCACTTGAACGATGACTAGCATGCCATGACATGAGCTTTCCAATAGACTTATACTTGAACATAAGTTTTATACGTGGAACAATCAGAAAATGTCGCAAAACCTTACGAGGCACATCCATTGACTTCATCTCCAGTTTGTATCTTGATTCGCCACAAACAGGACACTCTCATGCGAACTCATGAATCCCACGAAATAAAACACAATCATTGACACATGCATGGATCTTGACATAATCGAGGCCTCCCAGAGATGTCAAGTAATGTCTTGCTTGCTCTCTCTTAGTTGGCAATTTGTTTCCTTTTGGAAGCATTTGTGATAATAACCTACATATATTTTTAAAAGTGAGTTTAAAAACCACCAACATATATTTCTGTCTGATTTCAAAATAGAATTAACAATTAATATTATGATTCATAAGCCAAACTGAATTGATACCTACTTCAATAACGCATCCAAACTGACATTACTCCATCCATAAATTGTTTGCAAGTTAAGTATCTCGAGGGACGCATGAAGAATGGAGTACGTACAACCTTCATACAATGGAGTAGATGATGCTACATATAGTGGATCATCTGGCTTCGTAGAGTGACCTTCTCCCTGAGCCGGTTGCGAAAATAGATGGTGTACCATGTTGTCAAAAATCTCATCCTCTACGACTTGATGGGGCATTTCATGAGGGCTACTATCATGGTCGTCAGTCTCTACTCTTCTTGAAGACTCTGCCTCCTCGCGTCGACGTTTTGCAGCCTCTCGACGCCCGGGAGGGAGCATCTGAGGATGTGGTACCGCATCCTGCTCAACCACAAAAGGGAATTTCATGTACGTTGATATATAATTCCTGTAACATAGACATGCAATCTTAGTGAAAAAAAAAACAATGAATACTGGTGATTTTTCTCGGTTCCATTCTCCATACAAGCTGAGGTATGACATTGCAATTCGACGTGCTAAAAAAATACACCCTCGACAACGATCACACATGCATTTAATTTTTCGTTGTAGCCATGCATCTCCACATGCAGGTACTCCACATACAGGTACTCCACATACAGGTAATCCATATGCAGGTACTCCACATATAGGTAATCCATATGCAGGTACTCCACATACAGGTACTCCACATACAGGTAATCCATATGTAGGTACTCCATATGGAGGTACTCCATTTGCAGGTACTCCACGTGCTCCACGTGCATCGGCTAAAGCACGTGCATCTGCAAAAGCTCGTGCGTCCAGCGAGGTAGAGGGTAGTCGACAGAGAGGGAGGAGGGAGAGTCGAGGGCGAGGACGAGGCTTGTGTGGGGGTTGCCTAGGAGGTGGCGAGTGATCACCCTTACCAGTAGATCACGTAGAGGAGGTTGTACACCAATACCATAGAGTTACAGATGCTGGTGGCATCTTTCATGATGATGAGGGAAGGGATGTAATGGCATACATGAGGAGTGTCGTGCATGCGACGTATAAAGATTGTTTCATTGCCTTCAAAAATCAGAAAAGCGGCTTGTGGCAGGAGGTGTTGAGGGCAGTCCATAGGAGGTATCCAAATCCTGAGGATCAGCGATTCTCGGATGATTGGGGACGTACAAAAGTGAGGGATATGCTTCACAACAAAAGATCCCACCTCATGACACGGGCCAGGGACTCACTGCGGAGGCTGGAGGAGGGGCGTGGAGCCTATGGCCAACCACCTATGTGTCACCGCATAGAGTGGAAGAAAGCCAAGAAGAAAGCAACTGAGAAAGTGAAGAGTCGCCAGCACGCAAAGGCGCGATGGATCCAAATGGAAACAATGGGATCGTCGCATTACGGATCGGGTGGCAGAGAGTTGTGGGAGGCAAAGTTTGTAAGTGTATTTTAATTTCTAGTTTTTTTAAATTTATATTTCTTTCAATTATTTATGTATTTTAGTCTAATATATTGTGACTCATAATTGTTTGTATATCTCTAAATGTTTTACAGACTACCATCATTGGTAGGACACCTACTCCTAGAGAGGTAGGTTACCATCGAGGCCATAACCGCGCAGTGACATGGCTTCACTTTTATGAGGAGGGTCTCATCACTGAGGACCAATACTACCGGGCCATGAGGATTCGATAGCCAGAGGAGGTATGTTTTTTTTACTTTCCTATTAAAAGTATAACTAATTATAACTTTTTCTCCACCTTGTCTATGTAAGCAACCCTGATCGTTTGTGTGTGTAGGCGAACCCGAATGTGGAGCATAGCGAGGAGGGGGATAGCGACGCTAGTAGCCATGGTGGTACTAGCGAAGATGTTTCCTCTTCAGATTTGTAGAGGAGCACCATACCTCCTCATGAGGCCTTCTTTTCTTGTATATGTATGATATCTCTTTGAGCCTACTGCTTGCGGCCACGCTTTAGGTCGCAAGCACTTAAACTTCCCTTGTAAATGCTTTGATATATAATGAATATATGGACTTTTATTTTCAATTCTCGTGCCTGTAAGATACATTATCTTTTTCCCAAATACACAATCTGATGTATGGCAGGGGGGGAAAAAAACCAGAGAGCATGTGCTCTCTGGTTTTTTTTTCCAGTTCTGTTTTGCGCGTCTATCAACGCGTCTAAATTGCAGATAATTTGCGTTTATTCGCGCGTCTATAATGCAGACTACACGCGCTTCATAATTCAAATTTTAAAAAAAAATAAATATCTTTTTTTTAAAATGACATTTTTTATTTTCCGTTCGCGTCTATCAGTGCTTGTAAAAGCGCGTCTACCAGCGTGTCTATATGCACGTGTATATGTGCATCTATTGCGCGTCTATTTGTGCATGTAAATTCGTTGATACATGCGATTATAGACGCGAAATGGTAGACGCGCAAATAGACGGGCGGATAGACACGCCCGTAAGAATTTCTCTATATTCAAAAAGCGCGTCTAAATGTGCGTCTATGAGGCCTTTTTGTTGTAGTGTATGTGATATTGAACATGTAATCTTCAATCAAAACCCTAGATAACCTCATTGGTGGTATGTTGTGCCATCACTACTTTAGAGTGCTAGAGTATATAATGAAAGCAATGTCCCTAGCGTAGATGAGGAGAGTATGTAGATAGAGGAGTCAATATATGCGAGGAGTGGAGGACGAGGAGGGCTTGGAGTATACAAAGGAGACATCTACGAGTAATGTAGACACAAAGACAAGGATACATGAACTTTTTCAAGAATGAAGTGGACTCCTCTTTCTATGTAGACTTATGCATATATCTTCCAATGTATGCTGAGATATGCCAAGAGCTTGACATGGAGTTGTAGAACCGATTATATTTGTGTCCGCTTGTCAAATTTGTTGATAATCTGCTTTTATTGGTATTGGTTTATATGCTTTTTAGATAACATCCTTTTTTACAAAGTTGTGTTATCATGCTTTATCTAAACTCGTATATTGATTATGCGAATATCATTTTTTAGTTTTCTAGATTACTATTGATGATCCCAAGACCAGAATAAGTCGAGGGATGATAAGAAACTAGATAAGATCTTCATGCATATGTCTCTAGATCAGATGGTACACGTTAGAGATATGGCAGACCAGGAGTTGTCTTTGCTTGTTCTATTCATTCTACCTCAGTACACTCTAACACATTGATCTCTAGTAGAGGCAGAGTCAATGCTCTAGAATGGCCATGAAGGGAGGTTGAGGGGGGTGCCTTCCTCAATTGACCACCCTTAAAGGTATGCTAGATAGATAGAGGCATCTTGGTTATGCCTAGGAGCATAGTTGTAGATGGGAGAGGGTGCATCTTAGACATACCTCACTAGGGTATAGATACTTAGTGGATGGTAAAACTAATGCCATGCTCATGAATGATGAGGGGAGAAGGGTGATGGCACACATAAGAGACTTGTGTCACAACATTCTAGACCACTAGAAAAATATACCAGAGGGAAGCAAGGACTATGTGGTAGCGTCCTTGTACAAGAGCTTTTGATATCTACAGTAGGAGACCGATTTTCCACTGGATAGATGATAGATTGCATGTGTATATACATATCACATAGACTATTATACCAATGTTACAAAATGAAACACGTGGCAAGTCTAGCAAATCAAATCACAATCATAAACAAAGAACTTAGTGGAAAATTCTAACAAATCAAACATTTCAACTATTAAATACAAACAACATTATAATACATAAGAGGATTTGAATAACTCAATAGATTAAGAAAGACAAGAGAAAAAACACACAATTGGGCCCAACCTCTCCCATGGAAAAAGCCATGGTTTGTTGTCCTTAATTATATGTTATAGTTTTACATGGATATTTACATTCATATCTTATATATAATTACAAAGAAAGTACAAATATCAATTGAAATACAAAGTTTTAAGAGTCAAGAGGTATCTTGTAACATACTGCAGAAAATTCTATGCTCCAAATCTTGACGTTTCGATATCACTTTCACGTCGGGAGCGAGCCAAAACTCCCAAAGGGACTCTTGAAGCTCTGAATTCCGATTCCAGATAAGGGAGCAACAAAAAAACTGAGTTTTCACTCACTTTTCTTGTTTTATGTGTGATCCCTTTGCTTTTATAAAAAAAGCTAGAAAAGCCTTCTAAACATAACCACATTAAGAAAATAGCAAGGTATTCTATAAAGAAATCTTATTTTTATAAAAGCACATCTTAAATCTCATATTCTAAAAAAATCTATATTAAAAATAAATAAATTAATAATAATAAGGATAGTTATCTAATTATTACTAAAGAAGTTTAAATTTATAACTTACAAATATAGTAATAATTTTAAGAATACAATATGATATAAATATATAATATTATATATTATATATAAGATAATTAATTATAATTATAAAATTTACGCTTGGACTTACGCTAACACCCAGTGCTACCCAAAGCCACCGCTATCTGCTTTATACATCAACTAAAGCATTCACAATTGCTAGAGAATAATAAGATAAAACCCACAAAAGTAAATACTTAGCAGTCTTTTGCTACAAAATAATTAAATAGGTTGAAACTCTGTCATAACCTTAAATTAATACGAGTGCACTGTAATTTCATAAACGTTCATTAATTTAAATATGCATTTTATGAAATCACCCACTGTGGAATCACCCACGTCCACATTAAATTAATATGACACCCGAAAAGGACAGACGTCCTCATCAACTTCTCGTACATGGAATCCACCTTATGTGCAAGTCCCGGTAAATATATATAGTTTTACGAAATCCACCAAAAAAGCTCACGGAATCCACCATAGAATATGCCTCTAGTTTTACGGAATCCAATAAAAAACCTCATGGAATCCACAATGGAATATACCTCCCAGTATCATACCCTGGGGGTAGGATAGCAATTATCTTCAATTGCTATTAGCTGCTCAATGTGATGCCAGTAGTGTAGGGTAAGCGCTAAGGTGTGGATGGTCATTTGTTGCACGTCTTTAACTAAACCAAGTATCTAGCATAGGGCAATGAATAAATCAGAGTCTAATTATTAGCAAGCAATTAAAAACTAGTTTTGGTCTTATCTTTTGGCTCTCTTACTCCCAGAGTCCCATGAATAAAAAACACAGTCTTGTGTTGCGCTGAAATCTCCCCTTCAGGTAGGTTCTTGACTCAGTCAGTCCGATTTCACTGCTCTGATACCATGTCAAAGTGCAGCGATGTGGACGCGAGGGACCAAGATCGAGAGAGAGTGAACACGGAGAGGAGAGAGAGAGAGAGAGAGAGAGAAGGAGACTGTGAAACGCAAAAAATCTGCAGTGAAGAATGCTATATAGGAATGCAGAAATATACACTAGTGCAGAGAGAATATCTGCGTTTGTGTCCACCTTGAGGACCTCGATCTTCGTCAGCTTATAGGCTATCTCTGTCAGTCTTCAGATACAAGTGATCAAGTGCTGGACAGGACTGCTATAAATAGCAGAAAAAATACTAGAAAATAGCCAGCATCAGGTCAGTATAAAAAATACCACAAAAATAGCCAGCATCAGGTCCGCAGCCGACTGCATTAAAAAACTATCCGACTGCTACTGCCAGCCTGATTGCACCTGCCACGTGGCATTTGATCCGACTGCTGACGTGGCTGCTGACATGGCTCCTACGCTGGACTGGCTGTACTGCCTGTTGCTCTGTAACACTCTTAGCTATCAAGGGAATGACATCTCTAATAGGCTGCAGAAACACAAGTCCCAACAACCTCCGTGATAGACAAGTGACAAGTAATGGAGGAGCCAGGCTGCAAAAATGAGAGTCCCAACAGCCCTTATGATAGACGAGTGATAAAATAACTAACACTCGGTGATGTAGACTGAGACTAGGATACTGACGCCAAGCTAGAGATGATGACATTAGGCAAGGACAAGACCTCCAGACTAAAAAACGCAAGTGAAGGTGGAGCCTGAAGGACCATGTCCATTATCGTCTATCACTAATGGTCCATTGTTCTATTTTTGGAGACACAAGTTAAAAACTCAAAGAAAAGTATCTATCTATGGGTGAGTTACAGCTATCATTATAAAGCATCAAGTGAGACACAAATACTAAAATTACAAAACTTTCATGCAGACTGAACGATCCTATTATCAGAGAAAAAACCATAGTCGTCCAAAGCAAACTTTATGACATTGGTTTGCATTGTATTATAACATAGTTTCGCGAAGGCCTTAGACTGAATAGTCATACTGAGATAGCAATGCTAGATAGCTTCATGAGCAGATTATTCTATAAGCAGGTGTAGGTCATAACAAACAAAACTAGTGTTGTGCTATAGATGTCTTTCATGGGAGTAAGAGAGCCAAAAGATAAGACAAAAATATTATGAATGCTAGGTCTCATACTCAAAGCATCGACAATAACAATTTTTTTTTTTCTAGTTTAGCAGTAAATAAAAATTTAACAAAGAATTCTAGAAAAAGAAGAAGAAGTAAAAGACTTACATATCTTATCTTGATTGGAGATCTCTATCTTTACTAGAAAGCGTAAATTCACAACAAAATTTAAAAGTTGAAGAACTTTCCAAAGTACTTTTAAGAAAAAATTGTTAGTCTCAATGTTTATCAAATCAAAAGATAACAACTTTAAAGACATATTATAATTGTCAAAAATTAGAATGAGAATCATATTGAAGACCTACTTTGAATAAAAAACAACTTATATCTTCTTGTGAATCAAGTTAGTCTATAACTAGAGAGTTCGAGCTTATAAGGAATTTTACAAAACATTTACTTATGACTAAGACTAAAATCTAAAAAGAAACATATTAAAGATAAGGTTAAAGTTGGATAAAATACTAGTCTCTTGGTAAAAGATAGTAATATTCAAGTTTTATGGCATTTTTAGATATGCTTATCTTTTAATACATGCATATTTAGACAAAACCATGTCTAATATAAGTTCTAGATCTTTGTATAAGCTAAAACTCTTTCTTTGGGAGTATACTGAGAGCGGATTTTAGGTGCCGGGAAGTGCTTAAAAATAGCTAAAAATTATGAATATCAAGGGAAAAATATTTACCGTCAAAGGCGGCGGCTTGATCTAGGACGATTTTAAGCGCCAAAGTGCTTTAAAGGTGCCCGAGCGACACTTGTTGATTTTTCATAATTTTTCAGATAGTCGTGCGGGTTGACACGAGCTACTGGCCAATGCGGGATGTTAAGCCGAATGCCCAAGATTTTTCAGAGCTCAATTCCGAGTCCACACGGGGAAATGGCCAAGGAAACGGTCAAGATGCGAAGGGGTGGACAAAATTTGGCCCAAATGAGTAAGTGACCCTTGGGAGCCCAAGAATGAAATGCCACATGAAATGTTGGGGAAGAATCGTGGAGAGAGAGAGGAGGAGATCACGCCAGCATGCGCGCGAAAAATGCGCCCTTCATGATGGAGATGGAGATGTGGGGCTGCAAACAACCCCTGCAAATGATGATTGCCCCTCATTCCCCTCTGTATGCTGATCTTCTCGCCGCCCTTCGCTCCTCAATTGATGGCCTGAATGTTGAGATGGAAATCTAGTCTTTCTCTCTCCTCCCTCTCTCTCTTCTAAGGGGGAATTCATGTGGAAAGAGGAAGGAAGAAGAAAGAATGGTGGAGGCTTGTCCGGCATGGATCGGATTGCTTCACGGGCTAGAAATGGTGATTTGTGATCATGCTGAGCATGAAGTGCTGCTGATTTTTAGATTTGCAGCCATGGACATGAAACCCGAAACACGCAAATAAGCGGTAATTCAAAATTTTCAAAGGAAATTTGAGATTTCATGGCTTTTGATTGATAAAATGTTGTTCATGTGGGCTAAAAATTGTTTATGTTGCTGTTTTCCATGAGTACTTGCTGATCATAATTAGAAAATCAGAAAAAATATGCATCTTGTGGTTCAAAATAATACACTAAAACACGTAAAATATGAAAAATCAAGGGAAAATGATGTTTTTGGGCATAAAAATGGGAAAATGAATAGGAACACCAACTAAATTTTCATTTTTGATGCAAGAAGGAACTAAGGGCCACAGCCCATAACCTATTTTGATTTTTCAGTAATTAAATAATGAAAAAAATAAGGAAAAATACAAGAAAAATAGAGAAAAATCACAAAAAATATGGAAAAAAGCATTTTGGGTGCGGAAAATTAATGAAAATTAAGAACAATGTTTGTGAATGTTTGTGGGGATTGAAGCATAAGGATTTGCCTCAGTTCAACCCCACCTTCTTGTTCTAGTGTGTTTTTCCCGCTCTTTACACATAAAATGATGGCAGAATGCCCTATAAATCTATACAACAATGCAACATTTGATCGATGGGAGGATAGAGTGGTTAGAATGTGTCTAAATGTGGAGTAAAATGATGAAAAGATTGCTGTTTTTGTTTGCATACCATATAGGTCGGTGAATAATTATAAAATAAGAGCCTAGTAGCAGGAGGGTTTCCTTGTTGCTAGGTTCATGCAACGCCGCATAAGAACGGTAGTTGAAAATCATTGAAAGGATATTTTCCACATGTGCATAATATTGATTTTATAATTGTTTGAGCACTTGGCATCCACAATATGCATAAGTCATGGAAATATTTAAAGGTATCAGAAATCCTGGATGCATAGCAATTGGTGTCATTAGGACCTTGACCTACGCTGAGTGAGAGACAGGACACCCTAAGCCATAGGCTAGTCGTGGGGTCTAGGGAAAAGAGAAGTAAGGACAATGGTACATTCCTGTATACGATTAAATGGTACCTTGAGTGGATTTTGTGCGAAATGTTTATATGTTGAGCGACGCATCGACGGGCCAATCCCCAAGGTATAGGAGAGTCGCAGAGGGGTGACGGCATTCAGCCGTTGGAGGACCCCCTATGTCTGTGCTTCATGCCATTAGGCAATGTGTAAGGGACTCCCTCTGAGGAGTAGTGGGTGAGAGAAGAGTGGACTACAAACGACGTAATATAAACGCAAGACATTTAGGAAGGCAATGTATATATCATCAACGCTCCTGGCCGCGAGGCCGTGGGGTTGTTGAGCGCGTGAGATAGAGGTCCGGCTAGTGCAGGAGCCAGTGCCGGCCTGTTCTAGGTTCCATCATATACTCAATTTCCAAATGGATTAAAAGCTATTCTACTAGAAAATTAGATGTCTATATATGTTGAAATTTACAAATTCACTAAGTTTGGGTCAACTATGAAACCTACTTTTAAGATAAATAACTTTCTTTGAAGATAGAATCAGATCATGATGATAACTAGAGAGTTGTAAACAACAAAAAGGTCTGCAATTCACGTCCCTATGATGGATTACTAAATTTGAATATAAGATCATAAAAAATAGGGCTCAAAGCTGGCTATTATACAGTTTTCTACATACTGCTGTGAAATTTACATTCAAGGTCACTTTAGGGTTCAATTAATAACTTGCTAAATATTCAAAATTTGTAAAATATGTGTCTAACAACAACTGTAGATCTTTTTTACGGCTAGAACTTTTATTGTTACACCATCCTCAAAATATAAACTAGTAAAAAGTTACATTACGTGAAAAATAGTTATTTGAGAGGATTTTTATGGTGAAGCATATGCAATAGCTAGGCGATTTTCAAGTGCTTCTTCTATATAGCTGTGGATATAAGGCTATCCAAAACATGAGAAATGTTGTTGCAATATTCATCTATAGTGATTTGTCTTGTAGATTGCGATTGTTCCACGGTGTTTGCCTTTATACACTAATATCATACAAATTGAAAACTTGGAGTGTAGCCATGCTCTGATACTAATGTTACCAAGCGAAACGCGTGGCAAATCTAGCAAATCAAATCACAATCATAAACAAAGAACTTAGTGGAAAAATCTTACAAATCAAACATCTCAACTATTAAATACAAACAACATTATAATACATAAGAGGATTTGAATAACTCAATAGATTGAGAAAGACAAGAGAAAAAACACGATTGAGCCCAACCTTCCCCATGGTAAAAGTCATGGTTTGCCATTCTTAATTATATATTATAGTTTTATATGGATATTTGCACTCATATCTTACATATAATTACAAAGAAAGTACAAATATCAATTGAAATACAGAGTTTTAAGAGTCAAGAGATATCCTATAACATATTGGAGTTAGTGCAGAAAATTCTATGCTCTGAATCTTGACATTTTGACATCACCATCATATCTAGAGCGTACCAAAACCCCCAAAATGACTCTTAAAGCTCTAAATTCCGATTCCGAATGAGAAAGCAACAAAAAATTTGAGTTTTCATCCTCTTCTCTTGTTTTACGTGTGATCCTGTTGCTTTTGTAAAGGAAGTTAGAAAAGCCTTCTAAAATTAACCACATTAAGAAAATAGCAAGATATTTCATAAAGAAAGCTTATTTCAATAAAAGCATATCTTAAATCTCATATTTTTAAAAAAAATTATATTAAAAATAAATGAATTAATAATACTAAGAACAATGATCTAATTATTACTACAGAAGTTTAAACTTATAACTTACAAATAGAGTAATAATTTTAATAATACAATATCATATAAATACATAGTATTATATATTATAATTATGAATTTATGCTTGGACTTATCCAACATAAAACCCACAAAAGTGAATACCTAACAATCTTCAGCTAGGAGTTTCTAATACCTATAGTAGGAGATTCATTTTCCACAAGATGGATGATGGATTGTATGCGTATATACATATCATATAGACTATTACCCCAAGCTATGGGTCATTTTTGAAAATGTTCACTACAAGGATTTGAGCTGGTAGCGACGGCGGGTAGCGATGTCGCTATTTGCGACGCAAATAGCGACGCAAATAGCGACGCTCCACAGGGAAAAAAGCGGGCCAAAACCGAGCACAGCTTTATTTCGCATTTTCACGTTTTGTGTTTTGAGAGAGAGAGCGAGGGAGAGAGCGATCGTCGTGAGAGAAGGAGAGGAAGAAGACTTGTCGCCGCCGCCGCCGCCGCTGTCGTTGTTCACGAAGGAGAGGAGGAGCCTTCATTGCAAAGAGGAATCGCCCCACACTCGCCATATCTCATCGGTGAGTCTCCCCCTCTCTTTCTTTTGCTTGTTTAAGGTTTAAATCACTTTCTCTTTTGCTTGTTTAGGAGAGGAAATGAGAGAGAAAGAGAGGGAGAGGGAGAGAGAGGGAGAGAAAGAGAAAGACAGGGAGAGGGAGAGGGAGAGGGAGGGAGAGTGCATTCTCTCTCTCCCTCTCCCTTTTACTTGTTTAAGGTTTAAATCACTTTCTTTTTGCTTGTTTAGGAGAGGAAATGAGAGCGAAAGAGAGAAAGAGACGGAGAGGGAGAGGGAGAGGGAAACAGAGGGGGAGGAAATGAGAGAGGGAGAGAAAGAGAAAGAGAGGGAGAGGGAAAGGGAGGGAGAGTGCATTCTCTCTCTCCCTCTCCCTTTTGCTTGTTTAATGTTTAAATCACTTTTTTTTTTGCTTGTTTAGGAGAGGAAATGAGAGAGAAAGAGAGAAAGAGAGGGAGAGAAAGAGAGAGGGAGAGAAAGAGAAAGAGAAAGAGAGGGAGAGGAAGAGGGAGGGGGAGGAAATGAGAGAGGGAGAGAAAGAGAAAGAGAGGGAGAGGGAGAGGGAGGGAGAGTGCATTCTCTCTGTCCCTCTCCCTTTTGCTTGTTAAAGGTTTAAATCACTCTCTTTTTTGATTGTTTAGGAGAGGAAATGAGAGAGAAAGAGAGAAAGAGAGGGAGAGGGAGAGGGAGAGAGAGGGAGAGAAAGAAAAAGAGAAAGAGAAAGAGAAAGAGAGGGAGAGGGAGAGGGAGAGGGAGGAAGAGTGCATTCTCTCTCTCCCTCTCCCTTTTGCTTTAGGAGAGTGTTAAGATATATTGTGAGAGGGAGAGGAAATGCGAGAGAAAGAGAGGGAGAGGGAGAGAGAGGGAGAGAAAGAGAAAGATAACATATATTGGAACGATAGCATATCCATGATTATGGTAATGGTATCCACTTTGCTTTTTTTATGGGTACCATTACATCGACTCCTTAAGAGGGCTAAAAATTAGTCATACACTTTATAAAGTCTAATTAGGAGATTTAAGATGCACGATAATAGACTTATCGATAATGGTATGCAATGTGCTTTGCCATGGGCCACGCACATTGGTGACTCTTTAAGATGGCTTAAAATTGGTCATATCCTTCATAATGTCCAAGTAGGGGATCTAATTGTGATATGCATAATTCATTGTTTTTGTATTAACTTTATAGGCATAACAAATTAGAAATCATGCCAACTAGTCAACGGAAGGACTAAAAGAAAGTGATACCCTAGCTAATGGTCATTACGGTACTTCATCAAAATGAACCCAAAAGTATTGTTATAGAAGAAGAATCCCTTAAATTGAGCATAGGATATTTTCTTCAAATGTTATGACTATGAGTAGAATTGATTGAAACAAATTTTATTACTATAATTGATAAATTTCATAGATGGCATTAATTTTAATACATGGACCGAGGACAAAAAAACCACATTTCTAAGATGCTTTTTGTTGAGACTGATTCATTATTAGACTAAGAGATCCTCAATGATGCTCATAAATGGATTACTTATACTCAAAGCCCTCTAGTACAGTTGTATAAGTAATCCTAGTAGAGCCCCTCTAAGATACTCAAAGTACATAACCTAGAGACCGTAGCTAGGTATATAAGGTATAATGGTTGCACAAGAAGACACCTCAATAATTGACTTATCACCATTAAATCCCAAAGAAGAATCGTGTTCCATCCCCTTCAACTCTATATTCACCTCGTGAAGAACTTCATTAATCATAGTATCCTTGTCACCAATCTTTTTGTTGCAATGATGAAGTAACATATTCATCACTTTTCCTTTTAGCATCTAAGCCATTATCCAATCTTTTAGTCAAGTCCAAACATTTAGTCTGTGACTCATGAACCTTATGAACCAATGTTTTTTTTTTCTTTCAATAACGAATAATTATCTACCGGGACAAACAAATCCTTGAGCATGGTATATGGCCGAGATATAACATCAATAAATCTCTCAACTACTATGTACAATGTATTCTTTACATTAATCAGTAAAGCATTTCTTATATCTTGAAGTTTAGATTTCAACACCATGGATGCATCAATATCAACCTCAATGTTTTACAAAATTTGCTTCTCAAGCTCTTGCAGAGTCTAAAACCTCTCAAGCAAGAGCTTATGGCCAACTTGCAACTTGACATACATCTCCATAAAGCTATCCATTTGAGCCTCGTTTGCTGTAATGTAGATAAGATGGAAAACAAAGAAGGTCTTACTGTTCAAGATCGCGAGGCATATCTTAATCAGCGTGTCCCATGTCCTTGCTCTCAATGCAAGTTGGCAATTAGACAAAAACACCAATTGTCTATAGAACACGTACGACGATTTGGCGAGTTTCAATCTGAGATCATTGATCAGGCGATTGCGGATTTTTAGCAAACGATAATTTGAAGTTAATATTAATCATGCATTGTACTCCCAAGCTAATTGAAAACCATACACAATAAGATTGGGTCTTGTTGGCAAATTTTCTATCCAGGGGGTGATGTCTCATCCCAAGGGGGATTGCACCCTTTGCGACCAATTAGAAGAGTTCGTGGACATGCGATGGATGGAGTGCATGAGCCAATCCACCACTCGCAAGGCCAATCCATACCATCAATGCCAGAGGAGACAGACAACCTTCCAGACCTACCTACAATCTTGGAGCCTGAGATGAAGGCAATGATCGATGCATTGATTTCCATGGATGTCGAGACATCTGATCCGCTTAGAGAGGAAGCATCCATACCATTATATGATGGGTGCCGAGTATCTCGGTTGAAGACATTGCTTGCACTCTTAAGTGTGCAAGAAAAATACGTGTGGAGCGATACGAGTATGACCGAGTTATTCATGTACCTTGCACATAGGTTTCATTGATTTTTTTTTGACACTATTATTACAAACATTTGTGCTTTTTCAAGGTGTTTTATGATTTTTTTCAGGTTATTGAAATATCATATATTACCACCTGCAAATACCATGCCTGAGTCTCGTGATGATGCATGACATGTTTTACGAAAGCTTGGCATGGACTACAATAACATCCATGTATGTATCAACGATTTCATACTGTTTCAAGATGAATACAAGACTATGGAGACATGTCCAAAGTGTGATGCTCATAGGTATCGACAGGACTTGCAAGGGCAAGTCATCCCTCAAAAAGTTCCCAGACACTTTCCGCTCATCCCCCGCATAAACCACATGTTTCATACGTCCGGCATGGCAAGCTTGACAACGTGGCATGTGCAGAATAGGTCCACGGATGGAGTTCAACGAATATCAGCGGATTCGTGCACATGGAGCCACATTGACTCTACCTTCCCAGGCTTTGCGCGAGAGCCAAGGAATCTTCAGCTCGGTCTCACAATGGATGGTGTGAACCCATTCGGTCTGCACTCAACTTCTTACAGTGTGTGGCCTATAGTCCTTGTCAACTACAACATCCCTCCATGGCTTTCTACGAAGAAAGGACATCTCATCCTTAGCTTGCTCGTCCCAGGCCGCTACAAAGTAAAAAATATGGACATGTATCTTCATCCATTAGTCGATGAGCTTAAGATTTTGTGGGAGGAGGGGGTCACTGTGTAAGATATGAGAAGGCGCGGTGGTCGGTGGTCAGCCAACATTCGAGCCATTCTCATGTGGACGATGCATGACTTTCCGGGATTGGGAGAGTGCTCAGGTGAGCAGACCTCCGTTCTCACTGGTAATATCTATATTTTATCTCATTCAATTAAGTATTTACTAGGTTGTGGCTTGCCTTATAGGTCTGATTACCTCAGGTTATCATGCATGTCCATTGTGTGGGCCATAGTTAGACTCCCGAAGGTCACAAACCATGAAGAAGACGGTATATCAAGGACACACCGCTTTCTTGCTGGACGATCATGAACTCAGAGAAGGTTTCCTTGGACGACCTCCAACACGTATGAACGCCGCAAGCTGGTATGAGCTGAAAATGGTCAACTCGGAATCACATCCAAATGAAATACGATGGTTGTCAATTTTCTACGAGTTGCCATATTGGACCCACTTATAGGTCAGCCACTTGTTGGATCCCATGCATATTTTCAAGAATGTGGGTAGCTTGCTATGGGACCACATCACAGGAAAGAGAGACACTATAGGGGCACGAATGGATTTGAAAGAGGTAGGTAAGATGGAGGCGCTTTGGCCGCAGTCGAATGCTGATGGTCACGTGCAGCTTCCTCGCGCTCCTTGGGTTTTGTCCACTAAAGAAGAGCGCATTGTGAAGCAAGTAATCAAGTCTATCCGCACTCCGACGGGTATGATGCGTTCTCTCATGTCTGCATTTTCTAAAGATGACCAATTGTCGGGGCTAAAATCCCATGATTGGCATAAGATATGTCAGATTTGTGCTACGAATGGATTGTAATTAGCGTGGGCATTTTGCAATTCGAAAAGTGGCCATTATTCATAATGATTTCTCATTTGTGGCAGTTTGTCCTACCGATCGCGATCGCAGGATGCCTTACTACAGAAATTCACGGGGCCATTTACAAGTTGTCGACTTTGGTGCAATGGATCTCATAAAAAGAGATTAAGATATCCTCTATTGAATCCACGAGGCAGGGAGCACTGGAGACGGTCTGTCTCTTTGAGAAATACTTGCCCACTAGCATGCTCACGATACAAGTCCACCTTCTTGTGTATCTTGTGGACGAAGTGGAGATTGCTGGACCTGTCCATACGCAATGGATGTTCTTCTTGGAGCGCTTCATGAAAACCCTGAAAGGCTTTGTGCAACAACAAGCTCGGCCAGAAGGTAGCATGGCTGAAGGTTGGTTGGTGTCAGAGGCGTTAGTGCATATCTCACAATGGCTACCAACGGTGGAACCAGACAATCAAAAGCTATGGACGCTGAAGGACGATGATAGACTGACTGGAGATGTGGTGTTTGAAAATGGGGTAGAAAAAAGAATGGATGCCTCAATGGAAGAGAAGGTGAATCGCTTTTGTATGTTGCACCATGCTCCGTGGAGACGTGGCTCGCCAAGTACCAGATTGCAAGGCAAGATTGAGAGGAAGCGTGAGCTGAATTCCAACATAGTACGCGTCATCGACCGATTCGATATCCCGAAGGCATGGAGGAGATGCCGCGGTTTATGTCAACACGATGGTTGCATGGAGCCTTGACCGCAACATCCAGCGAAGGGACAGAGGTCTCAATGGAGGAGTGGGAATTCTCGAGGGGATGTAGTCCAAAGATGATGAGGGATTTAGAATCTGTCGTATCTAAATTTTATATGCGACATCTAATTTGAGTGTTTCAATGTACATTACAAAATATATAGCGCAGCGTGGTCGCGCGGACGGCATTTTCGCGTGGAGCGTATTGACAAAATGCGCTCCACAATGGACTGTGGTGTCATGGCAAGGTTCGAGCAAGAGAGCCGACGACGAGCAACGGATCCGAACACGGTTGTGGATGAGATGGAGTATTTTGAGAACTTCCAAAGTATTATTATGGTGGATTACCGTAGCTTCTCCATGATACTATTCGATGTGCAGTGGTTCAAAGTGGTACTTGGAGGAGATGGAGCAACAGTTCGACGAGGTCCATCGGGATTTCTCGAAATAGATTCCGAAAAAAAATGGACGGATTTGCGCGACACCTTTGTGTTGCCGGTCCATTGTGAACAGGTGCATGGAGTCCTTTGCTTGCTAATTGTAATACGACATGGTTTTATGTCACAATGGTTTGAACTCGCTTTGTACGTGTTTGTGAACAGGTAATCTTCTATCCAAACCCCCGACAACCTCGATGGTGGTATGTTATACCTTCAACTCCCTGAAGTGCGAGAGTATATGATCAAAGCGATGTTCCAGAATAGATGAAGATAATATGCAAATAGAGGGGTCGATATTACAAGGGGTGGAGGTCGTCGAAAGCTTGGAGTCCGCATCGGCTAACAATGCTGGAAATACACGAGTCCAAGAATTTTTTGAGAACGAGGCGGACTCATTCTTTTGTGATGACATGCCTATCGACCTTCCAGTGTATGCGGAGTTGTGTCAGGAGATTAACATGGGACCATAGGATACTTCATACTTGGAGCATCCACTTACTCAATTCGTTGTTTAGATCTCTTATAAAGGTACATAAGATATGCATTTTAAGAGGAATTTTTTAAAAATCATTTATATTACTGTGCTTTATATAATTTAAATTGATTATTCTAACATCATTTTTTATCTGTGCAGGTGACATTTTCAGGATGAGTCGAGGGATGAGCGATGAGGAGTTGCAGGACATCTTCGCATGCATGTCTCGAGACCAGCTTGCGAGATTTAGAGAGATGGCAGACCAGGAGCTATCTCGTTCTTCGTCAGGGTGCTCTGCTAGATCTGCTTCAGCGCGATTGGATGCTTCGACTGACGATCTCGATGCTCACGACTTGGGCCAGAGGGAGGAACTGCATTGGGATCAGGGGGATGTTGCTGTGGAGATACGGATGTGGTGTCTCCATCTCGTCGTTCAGCTGGAGCTGCGTCACCTCTATGATTTGTCACACCTATGGGGACGTCTACTCCAGTTACTCTGGCTTTTGCGCAGCCGTCAGTAGGTGGCACCCCTTTGGGTGCCACCCCTTTGGATGCCACTCCGAGAGAGGTTATCCCTCTCGGTACACCGAATGTAGAGGGGTCTCCTGGATATGCCCAGGAGCGTGGACGGAGATGGGAGAGGACCCATCTTAGGAAGACTCCTAGGGGTTATGGATATCTGGTCGATAGTAGGTCAGGAGCCATCATCATGAATGATGAGGGGAGGAGGGTGATGGCTCGCATGAGAGAGTTGTGCCAATAAGTTTTTCGGCACAACGTCCTGGATCATTGGAAGAACATACCGGAGGGGAGCAAGGACTACATAGTAGCATCCTTGCACGAGGAGTTTCCAGTGCAAGCCGTAGTAGATAGATTCTCTACGGGATGGATGATGGATTGCATGCGTGCATACATATCACATAGACAATTCGATGCACGCAAGGCAATCAAGAGTGGAGCTACAAAGCTCGAGTGGTTAGATGCAGACGACTGGCGTCGACTAAAGGAGGAGGCTATAGATTCTCCAGGACGTTGGAGTCAGCAGCGCGAGGTGGCGAGGGTACGACTCGAGGCCGAAGTAGTCCATCATTTGGGAGTGGCAGCCACAGGACATATTTGGAGGACTTTGTAAGTTTCTCTTTTGTTTTGCTTGTTTGTTTTTTTGAAATATTCTTTGTACTGACAGTCATGTTTCTAACAGTTAGCATTTTGTTTTCTTTGCAGCACTCCATTACAAATCGCAATCCGCAAGGCCTTGAGACTCGATATGCAGAGAGGCACGGTCTCAATGCATTGATCGACTGATTGTATAGATGCGGCGGCCCTGTAAGTCACTCATCTTTCTTGTCCGTAGTTGCCATGAGATATTTGAATGCATTATTGTATGGTGGATTGATGTGTTGTTTCTTTTTCTGCAGAATCCATTCGATGCTCCTTTGCGACGGGACGAGCTTTCGGGGGACGAGGATTTGTAGCTCGCCCTTGGATCCTTGGAGCTCACACACCTTTATTTTTTAGTCGTCGAATCTATGTAGACATTTTCTATGTATTAGTGATATCCTGTCATGATTATACCAATCGCTTTATATGCGATCATGTATTTATTTCATGTATCAGTTTTATGATTTCAATATACATTCTTTTTGTTTGCAAGCGCTTTGTATACAGTAGTGCAGAAACTATTTTGTATGGTTCTCATACAACACACAGTGCTATATGTGGCAGGGCAGCTTGCTGCCCTGCCCCACATATTTTTTAAATCCCTGTTACCGTCGCTATTAGCGTCGCAAATTTACTGCTTGCGTCGTTATTGTTGTTGCTATGCGTGTTGCAAATTTCTTAGTTGCGTCGCTATTGGTGTCGCTATTAGTGTCGCTATTTGCGACACTAATAGCGATGCATATAGCGACGCCAATAGCGACGTTTCTATGGCGTTGTCAGTAACGATGCTTTTTGCGATGACGGGGGCAAATTTTGTTATTTGTATTTTCGTCCCTTTAAACATCGGTATAAGGTCTATATCTTGTAGTGGTTGAATTAGATCAATGTCCTATCCAACTAACATTCAATAGCCCTTCTAACCTTAATAATGATCCACTACCTTCCATATTTATCCCAACATCTCAAAGCAATGATAAATTTGTGAAGCTTCATCTACTTTTATTTATCACCTTGATCTAAGTGAATGTTTACTTCATTATTAGGTTGATCACTTGAGTCACATTATATCATAGTTTATGATATAAGATGCACCAATCATGCATATTTCCTTATCAACTTTTAGTTATTACTCATAGATAGCAAGGAAAGGAGCCTTGACATGAGCTTGTCATCAAAGTTTAGATACTTGAATATTATCATCAAAGTTGAGATACTTGAATATTATCCATGAGTGTTTTCCACATTTATCTTCATCATCTCATTATTCACATGATACAGATAGCCACATATGTGATGCAAACACAGAAGATGAGAGACCAAATGGAGCATACGAGAAGAAAGACAAAGTCCTTATAAACTATGCTTTGCTAGTTTAACTTTAGTTTCGTAGCTTAGGAGCTATCACATTGACTAGGATACCCATCTAATTGAACTATAATGTGTGATAGCTACACTTTGCCACATAACTCGAGCAAACATTCAATTGTCAAGGGCTCTATAAAGATACACT
The DNA here is from genome assembly GCF_053477565.2 of Lygodium microphyllum. Lineage (NCBI taxonomy): Eukaryota > Viridiplantae > Streptophyta > Polypodiopsida > Schizaeales > Lygodiaceae > Lygodium > Lygodium microphyllum. Next base: position 150,437,482 of record NC_141141.1, on the reverse strand, counting down.
ACATCACTTTGGAAACATGAATCCCAAAAAAAGAAAAAGAGAGAGATCATGTAGACGAAAAAAATTTGTATGATCCTAACTTGTATCATTATTGAACCCCAGAAAAAGAAAAAAGACAGAGATCATGTAGACGAAAAAAAATGGTATGATTGACATTAACGAATACACTTCATGAAGTACATCAATGAGGATGTAGACACCCACATTGTATTAGTGAGACGACGAGGAACCAAAAGATCATAGAAATTGCAGTTCCGCCTACAGGCTACCACGAATCGCTATGCCGCACATATTCAAACATTAGAGGAAGGGTAGTGGCAACTCGAAGTACCTGCGTCCAACCATGAAAGAATTAGGGTTCATAATGGTACATTAACTTCTAGTACCATTGGCGTGCACGGCATTGCTCCATAATGGTAGATTAACTGCCAGTACCATTGGTGTGTACGAAATTGGCACGAGTGTATTGGAATGGGAATCGAGTTGTAAGACCTAAAAGTGATGTATTGGAATCGGATCGTACTTACCGCTCGGGCTGGGGTCCGATGAGACGAGCAAGGCTCTGCCCTGGAAGTCGCAAGTAGCGCCCTTGGCCTGCATGTTGTGCCAGTAGTCATTGACGGCGTAGGACGCGTGGGCGTGAAGAGTGTTTGGATCAAAGCATGCTCCACCGGGCTAGATGGCCGAGCAATCGGCGCCGTTGGCACATGACCAGTTCAGGAGGGTTTGGAGGGCTTCCTCTGGTAAGCTGGGCTTAAGGATACACCACACCGGAATTCCCTCACTATCGCCAGGAGCTGGAGGCACGTCATCTGCGCCTGCACATGCTTCACAATATATATGCGTCAACGCAGAGAGTTCACTAGCTGATTCGCGTTAGTAGCGCAATCTACTTTTTATGCGTTGTATAATATAGTCCAACCCTGGTTGCAGCAACGAAAGCGCAAGTATTCATACCTGTGAGCAGTACCAGCATGCAGTTGGCAGCGATGACATGCAATAGCATGAGGGAAACAGTACGACGAGCGGCCATTGAGATCGACTTAAAGCTGCAACAAGTCTCTTGCAATATTTCGGGGATGGAGCAACCATGTGGGATGGTTTTATAGCCAGGAGTTGGGCTTGCGCGCGAGAGGTCCGAGAGAATCCCTTTCGTTCTTATTTTTCCTCATTCCTACTTTTCTTTCTCCTTCTCCTTCCTTCGCGTAGGTAGTGGTCACACCGACCTTTTTTTTCTCTTATTAAAAAGCTTAGTTTCTGAAGCGGTATGCCAAAACGTATTTTCCTTTTTTCTTCTTGTTATTGTTCTTAGTATGCATTGAGCAAGGTCCACACAACTAAGCTTGTATAAGCTATGCTTACTCGTTTTATCGGAGAGATGTTGAATAATAGACGTTCTATAGGAAGAAATGTATATGGTGTATGTGTATATCCATAGACAAGAGTATGCAAGATCATCCATGCCTTAAGGGGTTTGTTTATCAAATCTCCATCGTCTCTATTCATACTAAGTTACATGTAGCTAATGTTCTTGTTCCTCTTAAATAATACATCACAAAGGTATGAATGTCTCCATCTCCTTTTAGGTACATCTCCATTGTTGCACCGACTATAGTGGGCATAGCTACCCTACTAGACCATTTCCAATTAAGGGGGCATTACCATCTTTCTTTCTGAGGAATGCATATGGTCATTGAAAGTGCTACCTTTGGCAACCTCATGCAATCAAAGTTATCACAACAAACTCAAGCTACCTTTTCCTTGTACTTTACACTTTTGAAATTCCAAGAGAGTGAAATTGCAAGGGACGAGAGCAAGAGCGCATGAGGGTATTTCCCAAAAGGTAGAGATGCACATATACATATACTTAATACAAGTGCCACTTGTTACCAATAGGTCAAATCCATATCTCTAGTAGATGAATCATTCATATACTAAATAGATGAACCATCTCTATACATTGCTTCCTACACTCAAATGCATCTAGATAATGATAAAAAACTCATTAAAAGGAATCTAAACCAACATTATCAACTCATGTTATGAACATATACACACATTCATATTACCATGATCTTGATCATGACCCGATTGAAATTAACCTCAAACATTATAAAATCCCATTGGGCTAATGAAATAGCTCATTGGGGTTCTCTAAGAGATTAGAGGCTTGCTAAAGCAATTTAAAATTTTACGAAGATGGTACTTTAGATGGATGATAAAATTTTTTATAGTATCGTTTTCATGGATAACATCCTTCATTTTCAGGCTCTTAGATCAATCTCAAGTCCTAACTAGTTCTCCACATAAAGGTTTAGGAGTGAGTTTAGGAGCGAGTTTTTGACCTTATCCATGTTCTTGTTGTAATTGGTTGTCACTTGGCCCCTTTTTAACAATTTTGTAAGTTTTTATTTGCATATTTAAAATTTTGTTATTATTATGTTTCTAAAATAAAAGTATAAGTAGAAATGCCTATCTTAAATATTTGCATATTACATTGCATGTTGTGCCTATCACACACATACACACATACTCTTTCTCCTATGTGTGTGTGTGTGTGTGTGGGTGTGTGTGTCGCTCTCCCCCACACACATACACACACACACACACACACACACTCTCTCTCTCTCTCTCTCTCTCTCTCTCTCTCTCTCTCTCTCTCTCTCTCTCTCTCTCTCTCTCTCTCTCTCTCTCTCTCTCTCTCTGTGTGTCTCTCTCTCTCTCTCATTCTACAAGCTTTTTGTCTCTATGTACATCATACTTGAGACCTTCCCTTGCTTTAGATATATGCAAGTTTGTGATATAGCCTCAATAGCTTTAGTGCTCATTAATAATAGATCATATATTTAGTTCGATGTGCCTAGATTAAATATTTGCATATTAGATGGCATGATGTTCCTTTGATCTCTCTCTCATAATCTATTTTTTTTTGTGTATGTGTATGTGAATGTGTGTGTGTCTCCCTCCCTCCCTCCCCTGTGTGTGTGTGTGTGTGTGAGTGTTACTCTGCGTGCTTTTTGTCTCTATGTACATCATATTTGAGACCTTCCCTTGCTTTAGATATATGAAAGTTTGTGATATAGTCTCAGTAGCATTCTTAGTACTCTGTTAGATTTATTTTTTTGTGTGTCATGTTTAGTTGTAGGGGTTTCACTTAAACACTTGACAATTGTATACAACTGCCAGTAATAACAAGGACCAAGAAAAAGATGTGTCTCATGACATTTTTCATTGAACTCTACAATTGGTTTCATGATTCCTATGATAGTAAAAAGAGGTGTCTCATTACTACTATCAGTCTCATGTTTCTTGAGACCAATACTAGCAAATTTAAAATAATGTATTGTTAAGGCCCTTTATGCACTCTAGTTTTTGGATGTAGGTTCCACTTGAATGAGAGGAAGGCACACTTAATATCTCTCAATATATGGTGGACGGAAGTCATAATGTATATTGTGTATAACATGGTTGGTAATATCACCAAGCTTGTGTAGCATCCATGCATTGATGAGATTCCTCAAGATATGGGAATGTAAAAAATGCAAGATGTTGTGGGAGGTGGACCAAACAAGTGTCAACACAAGGTAGTTTATGGTATCTACTACAATAATGCTTGAGACTAGTATGGGTATATAATCTGATAGATTTGGTTTGGTCACCTCCATCCAACAACAGATAAGGGATAGTGACACTATTTAACTAGAATATGCGGCACAAAAATATTGGACATGGATCCCATGATAAGTGCTTCAAAATCATCTTCATTGTCTTGTCCTGATGCCAAGAGGCATATTCCACAGTGGATTCCGTGAGGTTTTTCGGTGGATTCCGTAAAATTTTATTTATTGCTAGGGCTCATACACAAGGTGGATTCCTTGTGCGAAAAGTTGATGCGGACGCCTGTCCTTTTCGGGCGTCGTTAATTTAATGTGCAAGTGGGTGATTCCATAGCGGGTGATACATATTTAAATTAATAGACATTTATGAGTTTAGAGTGTCCACTCGTAATAAATTAAGGTTAGGATTGAGTTCTAACCAATTTATTTATTTTGTAGGTGAAGACTGCTAGGTATTCACTTTTGTCGGTTTAAATTTATTATTTTCTAACAATTGTGAATGCTTCAATTGATGTGTAGACCAGGCAGCATGGCGTTGGGAGGCACTAGGTGATAGCGTGTATTCAAGTTATTTATAATAATTTATCATTTTTTATGGGCGCGCATCTTAGGCGTGGCACCAATATTTATTTTGACGCGCTTATTTATTGAAGCGCTTGACATTTATTTATTATTTTGTATGCGCATGGGCGCACGAATTAAATATTTGTATTGGACATTGTATTTGGGTACTACCCAACTCTTTAGGAGCCCAATAGCTTTAATTCTTTAGTGAGACAAAAGCAAACACAAAAGCCAAAGCGTGCTAATTGTAAATTGAGCTATTTTTTGAGCTTGGAGATGAATAATATATCAAATACATGCTTTGTGGAACACTCACACAAGGCATGGGGGAGATTGTACCCAATTAGTCTTATGCTTCATGTCATGCAAATCTTGTCTCTTGTTTTTTGTGCAAAAGTAGAGTTCTTTTGTTCTTAGGGACCTTTCGGCGCTCACTACGTGCGCATACAGCATCTGATCTATGCACCAGTGGTATCAAAGCGAAGCTGAGATCAAGAGCTTCTAATTGCTTACCATCTCGTGCGAAGGCAAAGCTTCTGGAATGATCGAGCTCTACAGTCAGTCTTTTGGAACAATCGAGCTATGCACTTAGATAGCGAAGAACCGGCCTGTATAGACGGAGGACCAGGCGGGAAGCTTCTTCATCAACACGTTTTTTTTTTCTTCAAGATCAGAGAAGACAGATAAGTCAATTTAAGCTTAAAATCTTAATAAGCTTTTTAATAAAGCTTAATCCCCAAAATCTCACTCATGACGGTGGCGGTATGTACTCGTGGGCACCGAATCCATCGTCAACATCTTCTTGTCCTGATATGTTTCAGAAAAAAATTCAAGCTTTTTAAATGAAGCTTAATACTCTAAGGTTCCTAAAGCTACAAAGTTAATCATAAATTCCTCCTTAGCAGCAGTTCCCATCGGACTAAACACGAACTTGTCTTCAACTCTCTGAAAGCCCCTATTCACACCTATGGACTGACAGAGCCACATTCCAGCAAACAGTTTGCGACACACAGTCTACATGCAAGATTATCTTCTTGGAATACGATCGTGATATCAAATTCTGCATCCACAAAGAAAAAATACTACAAAAAGCCATTTTAAAGAAAAGCCTTGTAAACCCGACTTTGAGCTACGCTCATCCCACTTACAAGATTTCAAGTGTGTGATGTCTTTTGGAATTTTGTAGGATGTCCGATCAAACCATGATAGATTTTATGGCTGAAGGTGACCTATTTGAACCAAGGATGGAGCAAAAACTAGATTTGATTTTGATGTAGCTTCAAGAGGAATGAAGAACACGTCAAACCTTGCAAGCTCAATTTGCCAATCTACAACGATCTACCGCCGACCAAGATCGACCACAATCTGAAGATCTTATACGACGTATGATCGATGCAACACTTGAAGCGTAATCTATTCGAAAAGAAACAAAGATAAGTAAAAGAAATTTCAAATTTCGTACTTTCAATGGGTCACGCGATGGAAAGATTGTACTTGCTTTTATCAATCCATTTGATGATTATTTCCATGAAGAAGAGTATGCTAAGAAAGACAAAATTAAGTGTGTCAGTAATCATCTAGTGGACCGAACATCCCTATGGTGGATTGTTGTCCGCAAGAGCATTGATTGTCCTACTACTTGGGAGACTTTTCAAAAAAAAAAATGCAGAATTTCTTTCCACCCCAATTCCACGAGAAAGCAATCAAGCAATGGGATCTTCTACAACAAAGGGATCGTGAGCCTATTTCATAATATACCGAGCGTTTCGGGAATGCTTTATTGTAACTACGAATGCTTGAAAATGTACCTGAGGCAACCCATAAATGCAATTTTATGTCTGGCTTACTTGAATATTTTTATGCGGAGGTCAACATGTTCAAGCCAACGACTCTCGAAGATGCAATTTCCTTGACCCATAACACTGAAGAAAAAATTCGAGGACGAGAGAAGCGACCACAACAATTTTAAACTAATGGTAACTTTGATTCAAAACTATTCAATTCAAATTTTGGAAGATTCAATCAAAACCTTTCCTTCCATCTTCATTCTGTAAATCTTGGACACAACCACCTACTTTACTATCAAACACAAATCCAAACCCTAAGCCAAATCCCAACATTCCTAAACTTCCTGCCATTACCAATAATGTATCTAAAGCCAAACCCATAGTCTGTTACAAATGTCATCAACCTGGACATCTAGCGGCGAATTGTTAAACCAAAAAGCCAACTGTTCATATCAATTATTTAGGAGTGACAGAAGATGAACAATATGAAAAAATGCCAAATTTCACGGAAGAGGATGACGATATCGGTACTACTTCAAATGCCATGTCCTAGCCGATCATCTATCACGGATCCCTCAAACTGCAAAAGAGGAACATGATGATCCAGACCTTCTTGATGCTTCCTTGTTTCTAATCGAAACAATTACTCCATGGTATGCAAACATAGCCAATCTCCTAGCAACTCAATAGTATCCTCCTAGTATCTCAAGCTGTGAGAACAAGAAGCTTCTGTTAGAATCAAGCCCCAACACCTTGATAGGTGATGTACTGTACAAGAAAGGTAAAGATGAAGTGTTGTGAATATGTATTACAGGAGAGGAAATCGGCATAGTATTGAAAGCATGCCATGAGGAACCATGCGGTGGACACTTTGTAGGAAAGCAACAGCAAGGAAGGCTCTGTTAGCAGGATACTGGCGACTGACCCTCCACAAGCATGCATATGACTACTGCAAGAGATGCGATGTTTGCAGCGAATGGAGAAACCTCAAAGCAAGTTCCATGCCATTTGAGAAGTGGGGGATTGATTTCTGGGTCCCATTGATCCGCCTACTAGACAGAAGTAGAACATATACATCTTAGTATGTACAAATTCTGTCACAAAATGGTGTGAAGCTAAAGCTCTGAAATGGGATGATAGTAACAACGTAGCCCTGTTCATGTACGAGAATATTACCACCCATTTTGGCAGTCCCCTTGAGTTGGTAAGTGGCAGAGGTACTCATTTCCTTAACAAAATCATGAAAGAGCTAACAAAGCTGTATAAGATTCGCCATCGCAAGTCCACTCCTTACTACCCTAGAGCCAATGGCCAAGTTTGAAGTCACCAACCGCATTCTGTGCTCGATCTTGACAAGAACAATTGCCATACATCATCATGATTAGGACGATTGACTTACAGAGGCCCTTTGGGCATACAGAACCTCCCACAAGGCTACTACACGACAAACTCCTTTCCAATGGGTGTATGGTACAGAAGCTGTTTTCCCGATTGAATTGAAATTGCCCTCTTTGTGAGTGGCAGTCAAAGAACAACTCGGAGATGATGAATCACTGCAACACCGCCTCCTGTACTTGGAATGCTTAGACGAGATTCGGTGGATGGCCTTGTAGTGCATGGAAACTACTCAAACTCGACGTAAGGCCTATCATGATAGTTTGATCAAGCACAAGGAGTTCAAAGAAGGTGATCTTGTCATGGCCTATGATTCAAGATTTGGCAAGTTTCCTAGCAAGCTTCAACAATGGTGGATGGGCCCATACAAGGTAGTTACTGTCAACCCTAATGGCTATGTTCAGGCATAGACCATTGATTCCTGTGATGATCCCTTTCTTATTAATGGCTATCGCCTGAAGAAGTACTTCTCTCCCTAGGAATGTTGACAATCACAGTCACCCCCTCCTTTCCCCCATTGACGTGGAAGTGTAATTCTTTTGATGCTACTTCTGATAGTCGTTCTTCTGCTACTCGTGAAGAGGTGCATGCAACCCTCTATCCCCTCTGGCCCACCTCCTACCCCTAATCTCTTATCCTCTATTTTTAATCAGCTGCGGTGGAGAGGATGGTTCTGACAAATGGTGTTTCTAACATTTCCATTCTGAAAAAAAAAAGTGTTATGGAAGAAAATGAAGAAATTCCCTGTTAGAGCAGTCCTCGTTCCAAGAAAAGGTGGAAACACCCTTAGGCGGAAAGCTGATTGTGGAAAAGGTGGTAACACCCTGCAGTTCAAGATAGCTAATTTACCAGCAGAACCTTTTCGCAAGTAATTTGAATCCACCTCCCTCGGTCCGTCGTTTGTGCAATATCAGTCTATTTGCCCTCCTTAACATACGACCTTTCATACAAATCATTGAAGTACCGGACAGGTCAGCTATCTACCTGGGTGCGCATCATCTTCAACACTCTGGTGACAACAAAAGCCAACGCGATCTTCATCAGCAACCCCTTGACTGATGCAAACTTTCATCCTAACAGGATGGCGACGTGAGTATGGGCAGCCCTCTATATATATCAAAAGAGTGTGAGACAAAGGGTACGGTGAGTGACGAGTCTTTCCCTTCAAATCAAAGGAGAGGTGAGATGTGTGAATGGAGTGTTGCACACACGAGTTGGGCCTCTCAATGCACAACGCACAATCTATTCCTGTGCACTGCACCATAAGGCTCCTTGGTCTTCCTTCTTGCACTGTATACTAGCACAGGGCGGGATGCACTTTTGTATCATCAAATGCGCATAAGGCATACAACCTCTGCATAAGTGAATGTGAGGATTACATCAATGGGTTTTAGAAATGGTCTACCCTCTGTATCTTTATGCGTATTTTTGACACTTTTCCATGTGAACCTGCCCTATTCTCCTCAGAATTCAATTCTGACTGGATTGCCTTGTCCGCCACCTTTTCTACATAATTTTTCTTTTTCCTTGGCCCTGTTTTGACCTCTCAATTTTTTGTTATTAATTTTTATTGGTGTTATCGAGCTCTATTTTATTATTTTTTCAACGTGAACGTCTCCTATCCCCATCCGAACTGCAATTTGACGTGACAACCCTAAAGATTCTACATGTCCTGACATTATTTTTTTTTTCCACCCCCTTTTGGTGCATGGATCATTCCGTATTAATTTCTGAATCCCGTTTTAAATACAAATTTTGGGTTTTTTTCATAAGAACGGGATTTTTTTTTCTCAACACTATGTTCTGATATGATAGGCTTGTCGGGCACAATTTTCTGCACAGTTTTCCTTCTTCTCTCACTTCGTTCTGGCTAATGGATTTTTCACTATTAATTCCTATATGCGTTTTCAGGGTCGCTTTTTGCATTTTTTGCATGCAAACCCCTCCAAATTCACCCGAAACTGCATGTTGATGTGCCAACCCTATGAATCTCATTTTCGCACACATTTTTTCTTTTTACTACCTCCCATTCTGGTGCATGGATCATTCAATATTAATTTCTCGATCCTATTTCGAATACGATTTTTGGGTTTTTTCCATGTGAACGGGTCTTATCTTCATTAGAACTGTGTTCTTTCATGATGGGTCTGTTCGGTACTTTTCTCACAATTGATCTTTTTCCTGTGTTTCATTTTGGCAAATGGATTCTTTGATATTAATTTTCGTATGGGTTTTCGTGCCAGTTTTTTGCGTTTTTCCCATGGGAATGCCTTGATTTGATCCCGCACATCCCCTTGTTACCGCATTGTGTTCCAATGCATGGTTTGTGAGTTATTAAATTTTCTTTATTTTGTCGTGTTCGCACGTACGTTGCCTCGCGCGTGAACGCGTGAGTTTTTGAATTTATATGCATCGAGACGCCCCATTGTCTTCGTGCCCTTTTGTCCCGACTCCCGGTCGTGTTCCATCTCGTCACTGCAAATTTTTTAACCCCCCCTGCCCCCTTGTGCATATGCACGGGACGGGGGTGCACTCCCCTTTTTAGGGCTTTTCTTTTATATTCATTTCCTTTTTTAAAGCATATGCACGGGATGGGGGTGCACTCCCCTTTTTAGGGCTTTTCTTTTATTTTCATTTCCTTTTTAAAAAAAATAAACGAAACAAAACAACACAACTAAACCAAAAATAAAATAATTAACACAAAACAAAATAAATACCACAATTAACCAAAAAAAAAATCAACACATACAAAACCAAACAACTATCCTTCGTTCTTATGAGCTTTTGGAGACTGTGCTGGGGATTGACGCAGAATCACAGCCTATCCCCGACCCATCAAATCCTAGTGTGATGATTCCTCCGAATGCAAATCTTCTACGAGCTTGGAAACGAAGGAATGCAGATGCATTGTGTGCCTTAGTTACAAGCGTCAGAGGCTTGGAATGTACTAAGGAGTCAGTATGAAACAAGAAACCAAACGAGGATTCAAAACTTGGAGAATCAACTAGCAGCGGAGAAGTTTGCTGAAGGAGAGACGGTTGAAGCATTCATCACTCGAATTAAGAATCTGCGCGACTAGATGGCTGCTGGGATACAAAAGACTAGTGAAGAGCTAGCTCGGAGGTGTCTTCGGATTTGTCCACAAAAGTTTGATGGACTAGTAACTACCCTTAATACTCAGGTGAGACCTCAAGCTTTGACTTTTGAGGAGTTTTGTGCATTATTAATGGAGGAGGAGTTGAGGCTAAAAGCCCGAGAAGGAAGCAACAATGGAGATGTTGCATTCTCTGCCAATGCAAAAGGCAGAGGTGGTTCCTCCACCAAAAATGATAGTGATCAAAAGAAGAAGGGGGGCAAGAAGAAGTTTCAAGGAGAGTGCTTCTACTGCAAGAAGAAAGGACATGCAATTGCAGATTGTCGTGTCAAGAAGGTAGATGAAAAGAAAGGTACCCTTAAAAGTAAAGGAAAAGAGACAGCCAATACGGCTGAAGCAGAGTTGGAATTATTCATGGCGACTATTGAGGAAGTGTGTTCCTTGGCGCAAGAAGAATCTACCACTGACTCATGGGTGTTGGATAGTGAGGCTTCCCGTCACATGACCAACAAGAAAGGTCTATACAGTTCTATACAGCCTCTACAAGAATCCATCACTGTAACGGTTGGAAATGATGCTAAATGCCCTACTGTCAGCACAAGTACTATTTCTTTTGTTGCTGCAAATAGTGAAGTCAAAAAGCTTTCAAATGTGTTGTATGTTCCCGAAATCAGGAGAAATCTATTATCAGTTTTTGCTGCCATAACTGATCTTGGTCATGAAGTGAGGTTCAAGAAGACAGGTGTAAAAATTATTGATAGTGCTGGCACAATTGTTGGCAAAGGAGAAAGAAGGAACAACCTGTATGAGCTAAGTGCTCTTACAGCCATCGCTGGAGTAGGCACAAGTAAGCTTTGGCATGAAAGGTTTGGACACATCAGATTTGTAGTATTGAAGGAGATGCAAGAGCAAGGTATGGTTGCTCACCTACCTACAGTAACTGAATTGAAGGAACCATGTGAAGCTTGTAGGATGGGCAAGCAACAGAGAAAGGCATTTCCACAAGAAAGCAAGAATAGAGCACAGGCTCCTCGAGAGTTGGTGCATGCTGACTTGTGTGGTAATATGCCTACACAGGCCTTGGGAGGATCTTCTTATTTTATGTTGATTGTCGACGACTACAGTAGGAAGATGTGGGTGTACTTCCTTCGTGATAAGGCTCAAGCTTTTGGTAAGTTTAAAGAATGGTTAAAACTTGTTGAGAATGAAACAGGGAAAAGTGTGAAGAAATTTAGAACAGAGGGTGGTGGTGAGTTCAACTCAAAGGAGTTTGAAGGCTTTTGCAAGAGCAAAGGGATCAAGCGTCAATTGACGACGCCTCACACACCTCAGCAGAACAGTGTTGTGGAATGCAGTAATCGCACCATTGTGGAGATGGCAAGATGCATGCTAAAGGGCAAGGGATTACCTAACCATTTTTGGGCTGAAGCTATTAATACTACAGTCTACATTCTAAATCGAAGCTATACAAAGGCTCTCAAGGGAAAAACACCTCATGAGGCTTACACTGGTAAGAAACCATCTGTCTCACATTTCAGAATTTTTGAATGTGAATGTTATGCACATGTTCCAGATGAGAAGAGAAACAAGTTAAAACCAAAAAGCAGAAAATGTATATTCTTGGGTTATAGTGATGAGAAAAAGGCTTACAAAATATATGACCAAGAGGCAAAGAAGATCATCGCGAGTGCTGATGTGGTGTTTAAGGAGGATGTGGTGTTCAAGAAGATCATCGCGAGCGCTGATGAACTCCATCCATCGCATGCCCACGAACTCTTCTAATTGGTCGCAAAGGGTGCACTCCCCCTTGGGACGAGACATCACCCCCTGGATAGAAAATTTGCCAACAAGACCCAATCTTATTGTGTATGGTTTTCAATTAGCTTGGGAGTACAATGCATGATTAATATTAACTTCAAATTATCGTTTGCTAAAAATCCGCAATCGCCTGATCAATGATCTCAGATTGAAACTCGCCAAATCGTCGTACGTGTTCTATAGACAATTGGTGTTTTCGTCTAATTGCCAACTTGCATTGAGAGCAAGGACATGGGACACGCTGATTAAGATACGCCTCGCGATCTTGAACAATAAGACCTTCTTCGTTTTCCATCTTATCTACATTACAGCAAACGAGGCTCAAATGGATAGCTTTATGGAGATGTATGTCAAGTTGCAAGTTGGCCATAAGCTCTTGCTTGAGAGGTTTTAGCCTCTGCAAGAGCTTGAGAAGCAAATTTTGTAAAACATTGAGGTTGATATTGATGCATCCAATGTGTTGAAATCTAAACTTCAAGATATAAGAAATGCTTTACTGATTAATGTAAAGAATACATTGTACATAGTAGTTGAGAGATTTATTGATGTTATATCTCGGCCATATACCATGCTCAAGGATTTGTTTGTCCTGGTATATAATTATTCGTTATTGAAAGAAAAAAAAAACATTGGTTCATAAGGTTCATGAGTCACAGACTAAATGTTTGGACTTGACTAAAAGATTGGATAATGGCTTAGATGCTAAAAGGAAAACTGATGAATATGTTACTTCATCATTGCAACAAAAAGATTGGTGACAAGGATACTATGATTAATAGAGTTCTTCACGAGGTGAATATAGAGTTGAAGGGGATGGAACACGATTCTTCTTTGGGATTTAATGGTGATAAGTCAATTATTGAGGTGTCTTCTTGTACAACCATTATACCTTATATACCTAGCTACGGTCTCTAGGTTATGTACTTTGAGTATCTTAGAGGGGCTCTACTAGGGTTACTTATACAACTGTACTAGAGGGCTTTGAGTATAAGTAATCCATTTATGAGCATCATTGAGGATCTCTTAGTCTAATAATGAATCAGTCTCAACAAAAAGCATCTTAGAAATGTGGTTTTTTTGTCCTAGGTCTATGTATTAAAATTAATGCCATCTATGAAATTTACCAATTATAGTAATAAAATTTGTTTCAATCAATTCTACTCATAGTCATAACATTTGAAGAAAATATCCTATGCTCAATTTAAGGGATTCTTCTTCTATAACAATACTTTTGGGTTCATTTTGATGAAGTACCGTAATGACCATTAGCTAGGGTATCACTTTCTTTTAGTCCTTCCGTTGACTAGTTGGCATGATTTCTAATTTGTTATGCCTATAAAGTTAATACAAAAACAATGAATTATCCATATCACAATTAGATCCCCTACTTGGACATTATGAAGGATATGACCAATTTTAAGCCATCTTAAAGAGTCACCAATGTACATGGCCCATGGCAAAGCACATTGCATACCATTATCGATAAGTCTATTATCGTGCATCTTAAATCTCCTAATTAGACTTTATAAAGTGTATGACTAATTTTTTGCCCTCTTAAGGAGTCGATGTAATGGTACCCATAAAAAAAGCAAAGTGGATACCATTACCATAATCATGGATATGCTATCGTTCCAATATATGTTATCTTTCTCTTTCTCTCCCTCTCTCTTCCTCTCCCTCTCTTTCTCTCGCATTTCCTCTCCCTCTCACAATATATCTTAACACTCTCCAAAAGCAAAAGGGAGAGGGAGAGAGAGAATGCACTCTTCCTCCCTCTCCCTCTCCCTCTCTTTCTCTTTCTCTCCCTCTCTCATTTCCTCCCCCTCCCTCTCCCTCTCCCTCTCCCTCTCTTTCTCTTTCTCTTTCTCTTTCTCTCCCTCTCTCTCCCTCTCCCTCTCCCTCTCTTTCTCTCTTTCTCTCTCATTTCCTCTCCTAAACAAGCAAAAAAGAGAGTGATTTAAACCTTTAACAAGCAAAAGGGAGAGGGAGAGAGAGAATGCACTCTCCCTCCCTCTCCCTCTCCCTCTCTTTCTCTTTCTCTCCCTCTCTCATTTCCTCCCCCTCCCTCTCCCTCTCCCTCTCTTTCTCTTTCTCTTTCTCTCCCTCTCTCTCCCTCTCCCTCTCTTTCTCTCTTTCTCTCTCATTTCCTCTCCTAAACAAGCAAAAAAGAAAGTGATTTAAACATTAAACAAGCAAAAGGGAGAGGGAGAGAGAGAATGCACTCTCCCTCCCTTTCCCTCTCCCTCTCTTTCTCTTTCTCTCCCTCTCTCATTTCCTCCCCCTCCCTTTCCCTCTCCCTCTCCCTCTCCCTCTCTTTCTCTCTTTCTCTCTCATTTCCTCTCCTAAACAAGCAAAAAAGAAAGTGATTTAAACCTTAAACAAGTAAAAGGGAGAGGGAGAGAGAGAATGCACTCTCCCTCCCTCTCCCTCTCCCTCTCCCTCTCCCTCTCCCTCTCCCTCTCTTTCTCTCCCTCTCCCTCCCTCTCCCTCTCCCTCTCCCTCTCCCTCTCCCTCTCCCTCTCTTTCTCTTTCTCTCTCTCTCTCTCCCTCTCCCTCTCTTTCTCTCTCATTTCCTCTCCTTAACAAGAAAAAGAGAAAGTGATTTAAACCTTAAACAAGCAAAAGAAAGAGAGGGGGAGACTCACCGATGAGATATGGTGAGTGTGGGGCGATTCCTCTTTGCAATGAAGGCTCCTCCTCTCCTTCGCGAACAACGGCAGCGGCGGCGGCGGCGGCGACAAGTCTTCTTCCTCTCCTTTTCTCACGACGGTTGCTCTCTCCCTCACTCTCTCTCTCAAAACACAAAACGTGAAAATGCGAAATAAAGCTGTGCTCGGTTTTGGCCCGCTTTTTTCCCTGTGGAGCGTCGCTATTTGCGTTGCTATTTGCGTCGCTATTTGCGACGCAAATAGCGACATCGCTACCCGCCGTCGCTACCAGCTCAAATCCTTGTAGTGAACATTTTCAAAAATGACCCATAGCTTGGGGTAATAGTCTATGTGATATGTATATACGCATACAATCCATCATCCATCTTGTGGAAAATGAATCTCCTACTATAGGTATTAGAAACTCCTAGCTGAAGATTGTTAGGTATTCACTTTTGTGGGTTTTATGTTGGGTAAGTCCAAGCATAAATTCATAATTATAATATATAATACTATGTATTTATATGATATTGTATTATTAAAATTATTACTCTATTTGTAAGTTATAAGTTTAAACTTCTGTAGTAATAATTAGATCATTGTTCTTAGTACTATTAATTCATTTATTTTTAATATATTTTTTAAAAAAATATGAGATTTAAGATATGCTTTTATTGAAATAAGCTTTCTTTATGAAATATCTTGCTATTTTCTTAATGTGGTTAAGTTTAGAAGGCTTTTCTAACTTCCTTTACAAAAGCAACAGGATCACACGTAAAACAAGAGAAGAGGATGAAAACTCAAATTTTACGTTGCTTTCTCATTCGGAATCGGAATTTAGAGCTTTAAGAGTCATTTTGGGGGTTTTGGTACGCTCTAGATATGATGGTGATGTCAAAATGTCAAGATTCAGAGCATAGAATTTTCTGCACTAACTCCAGTATGTTATAGGATATCTCTTGACTCTTAAAACTCTGTATTTCAATTGATATTTGTACTTTCTTTGTAATTATATGTAAGATATGAGTGTAAATATCCATATAAAACTATAATATATAATTAAGAATGGCAAACCATGACTTTTACCATGGGGAAGGTTGGGCTCAATCGTGTTTTTTCTCTTGTCTTTCTCAATCTATTGAGTTATTCAAATCCTCTTATGTATTATAATGTTGTTTGTATTTAATAGTTGAGATGTTTGATTTGTAAGATTTTTCCACTAAGTTTTTTGTTTATGATTGTGATTTGATTTGCTAGATTTGCCACGCGTTTCGCTTGGTAACATTAGTATCAGAGCATGGCTACACTCCGAGTTTTCAATTTGTATGATATTAGTGTATAAAGGCAAACACCGTGGAACAATCGCAATCTACAAGACAAATCACTATAGATGAATATTGCAACAACATTTCTCATGTTTTGGATAGCCTTATATCCACAGCTATATAGAAGAAGCACTTGAAAATCGTCTAGCTATTGCATATGCTTCACCATAAAAATCCTCTCAAATAACTATTTTTCACGTAATGTAACTTTTTACTAGTTTATATTTTGAGGATGGTGTAACAATAAAAATTCTAGCCGTAAAAAAGATCTACAGTTGTTGTTAGACACATATTTTACAAATTTTGAATATTTAGCAAGTTATTAATTGAACCCTAAAGTGACCTTGAATGTAAATTTCACAGTAGTATGTAGAAAACTGTATAATAGCCAGCTTTGAGCCCTATTTTTTATGATCTTATATTCAAATTTAGTAATCCATCATAGGGACGTGAATTGCAGACCTTTTTGTTGTTTACAACTCTCTAGTTATCATCATGATCTGATTTTATCTTCAAAGAAAGTTATTTATCTTAAAAGTAGGTTTCATAGTTGACCCAAACTTAGTGAATTTGTAAATTTCAACATATATAGACATCTAATTTTCTAGTAGAATAGCTTTTAATCCATTTGGAAATTGAGTATATGATGGAACCTAGAATGGGCCAGCACTGGCTCGTGCACTAGCCGGACCTCTATCTCACACGCTCAACAACCCCACGGTCTCGCGGCCAGGAGCGTTGATGACATATACATTGCCTTCCTAAATGTCTTGCGTTTGTATTACGTCGTTTGTAGTCCACTCTTCTCTCACCCACTACTCCTCAGAGGGAGTCCCTTATACATTGCCTAATGGCATGAAGCACAGACATAGGGGGTCCTCCAACGGCTGAATGCCATCACCCCTCTGCGACTCTCCTACACCTTCGGGATTGGCCCGTCAATGCGTCGCTCAACATATAAACATTTCGCACAAAATCCACTCAAGGTACCATTTAATCGTATACAGGAATGTACCATTGTCCTTACTTCTCTTTTCCCTAGACCCCACGACTAGCCTATGGCTTAGGGTGTCCTGTCTCTCACTCAGTGTAGGTCAAGGTCCTAATGAAACCAATTGCTATGCATCCAGGATTTCTGATACCTTTAAATATTTCCATGACTTATGCATATTGTGGATGCCAAGTGCTCAAACAATTATAAAATCAATATTATGCACATGTGGAAAACATCCTTTCAATGATTTTCAACTACCGTTCTTATGCGGCGTTGCATGAACCTAGCAACAAGGAAACCCTCCTGCTACTAGGCTCTTATTTTATAATTATTCACCGACCTATATGGTATGCAAACAAAAACAACAATCTTTTCATCATTTTACTCCACATTTAGACACACTCTAACCACTCTACTCTCCCATCGATCAAATGTTGCATTGTTGTATAGATTTATAGGGCATTCTGCCATCATTTTATGTGTAAAGAGCGGGAAAAACACACTAGAACAAGAAGGTGGGGTTGAATTGAGGCAAATCCTTATGCTTCAGTCCCCACAAACATTCAAATACATTGTTCTTAATTTTCATTAATTTTCCGCACCCAAAATGCAATTTTTTCCTATTTTTTGTGATTTTCCTCTATTTTCCTTGTATTTTCCTTTTTTTTGCATTATTTAAATACTAAAAATTCAAAATAGGTTATGGGCTGTGGCCCTTAGTTCCTTCTTGCAGCAAAAATGAAAATTTAGTTGGTGTTCCTATTCATTTTTCCATTTTTATGCCCAAAAACATCATTTTCCCTTGATTTTTCATATTTTACGTGTTTTAGTGTATTATTTTGAACCACAAGATGCATATTTTTTCTGATTTTCTGATTATGATCAGCAAGTACTCATGGAAAACAGCAACATAAACAATTTTTAGCCCACATGAACAACATTTTATCAATCAAAAGCCATGAAATCTCAAATTTCCTTTGAAAAATTTGAATTACCGCTTATTTGCGTGTTTCGGGTTTCATGTCCATGGCTGCAAATCTGAAAATCAGCAGCACTTCATGCTCAGCACGATCACAAATCACCATTTCCAGCCCGTGAAGCAATCCGATCCATGTCGGACAAGCCTCCACCATTCTTTCTTCTTCCTTCCTCTTCCCACATGAATTCCCCCTTAGAAGAGAGAGAGGGAGGAGAGAGAAAGACTAGATTTCCATCTCAGCATTCAGGCCATCAATTGAGGAGCGAAGGGCGGCGATAAGATCAGCATACAGAGGGGAATGAGGGGCAATCATCATTTGCAAGGGTTGTTTGCAGCCCCACATCTCCATCTCCATCATGAAGGGCGCATTTTTCGCGCGCATGCTGGCGTGATCTCCTCCTCTCTCTCTCCACGATTCTTCCCCAACATTTCATGTGGCATTTCATTCTTGGGCTCCCAAGGGTCACTTACTCATTTGGGCCAAATTTTGTCCACCCCTTCGCATCTTGACCATTTCCTTGGCCATTTCCCCGTCCGGACTCGGAATTGAGCTCTGAAAAATCCTGGCGTCCGGCTTAACATCCCGCATTGGCCAGTAGCTCGTGCCAACCCCAGTATCAATTATTAACCCTATTTTTTTAATTCAATGATTCAATGTGTATTCTTAATTCTATGGTTTTTATCATGCGCACATGTGCATGCTCAAGAATCAATTTCAGGTGGTTAAATAATTATTAACTTTGGTTTTTTAATTATGTGAATTGCTAATTTTAAGTGGTTAAATAATTGCGTGTCTGCTGGCGCGTCTATATTAGCGTCTATTTGCGCGGATATATAGATCCAAAATTTGCAACTATTTACACGCACGTTTACACGCACTTATAGACGCTCTGATAGACGCGCCCAACTTTGCATGTCTAAACATGCGCGTCTATGCCTCGTTTCTGTTGTAGTGATATAAGTGTATCACAAAGAATGAATAAACATTTGTAACTCTTTCATGCTATGAAATAATTGATAAAAATGATAATGCACTTGTTCACAATAATTTCGCAAGACAAATATATTATGTAGATCATTTTATGTTTTCTTGCAATCTACCTCCAGGAATCCAAACGGACCTCGCAAAACGGTTGTCCCTTCTTATCCCAATACCACTTTAAACAACTGTATATCTAAGATGATCTTGGAGAAGCTAAGGTAATTTACTAAAATAATACTTTGTAGGTTGTCGAAATAATTCATCTTATCTACTACAATATTCAGATATATGGTGTGTTATCGAATCTCTTGCTCAAACTTCACCATGATACCAAAGTCCATTACAGAGCACATTTTGGCAATGTGCTCAATTCAAAAATATCACCCATGTGACCACACCACACTATAGATTTTGTACTGTACATTGAAATGGCTACGTTAGTTGTCTTGTATAAAATCTAGATAGAACAATAAAGAAAGCATGTAGTCACCTTCTAACTGCATCCCCTTGAGAATTCCCATTTCTCCCTGGAGACTTCTACCCCTTCACATGAAGCTATAGTTAAGCCATCATGTAACCACTTCCTAGGCATGAATTGGGGCATCTTCTCCATATCCTCAAGATATCAAACCAATTGATGGTGTGTGCTATGGTAAAATTTTGATTTAGCATCCATAACATACTCTTATCTAAATCCACTCTTAGTGATCATTCGAAAATATACACACCAATGTCTCGAACACTAGCAAACCTTCAACCTTGCTTTCCTTTGGATGAGCTCATTGTCGCATAAAGCCCTTCAACGTTTTTATGAAGCACTTTGAGAGAAACATCCATCGGGAATGGATGGGTCCTAAAATCTACACTTCATCCATGAGATGTATTAGGAGGTGAGTTTGTATCATGAGCATGCTCATGGGTAGATACTTCTCAAAGAGGTAGATTGTCTCCACTACTTCTTGCCTTATGGATTCAATAGAGGATGTCTTGATCTCCTTTTGTGAGATATGTTGCGCTAAATTCGAAAACTTATAAATCATCGAATGTATCTCTAGAGTGAAATACCCCACAATCACGATCAGTATGAAATCTAAGAAATTTAAAGCATTACAAATATCAAATCAATATAAAATAGTGAAATATTGATTGTAGTACTATCAAGTCTAAACAAACTTGACATATCTTGTGCTTATTACTATTAGGACTTTAGTCGTGTTATTTGGTTATCTTTCAAAAAAGTGAACCTAAGAGAACAAAGCATACCCATTTGTGTGTGGATAGACCTAATAATTTACTTCACCATATGCTTCTCTTTAGTGGATAGGACCCAAGGAGCATGAGATAGTTCCATACGACCATTAGATCTTTGATTGTGGGGCCAAAGCATCTCTATCTTTCCTATATCCTTCAAATCCATTCGTTCCCCTATGGTCTCTATTTCCTATGATATGATACCATAATAAGCTACCCACATTTTGAAAAATGTAAATGGGATCCAACAAATGGTTGATCTCTAAGTGGGTCCAATATGGCAACTCATAGAGAACTGAGAACCATCACATTTCTCTTGGAAGTGACTTCTCATGGATCATCTTCCATTCATACTAGCTTTGGGTATTCATTCATACTAGAGGTCATCTAAGAAAACCTGCTCTCAAATCGTGGCCCTCGAGCAATAATGTGGTGTGGCTGTGACCAAGACATGAGTGTATGTCTCCAAGATCCACCATGGCAAACACAGAAGATAAAACCTTCTTTACTTGTTGAAATAAGTTGAGATTGTTAGAAAAAAATATGGTATCACCTATCTATAGAGCAAGAATAACGAAACTATCAGTGCAGTGCTTGACATGTAAGTTAGGATCTGAAGAACAAGAGATAAAACCTTGTTTTGTAAGGAAGAGATCAATCTTTTGATACCAAGCTCATGAGGGAATATATTTCTCATTGTAGCAAATTGAGCACATATCCATCTATGATATTGTCCACTTCCTTTGGTTAATTGGTGAATTGGTTTAACTAATCGGATGTGCTAACGTGTTTCTTTGGTTTTTAAAGTGGGCCTAATCTCCAAAGTTTTTGTGAGCTTCCTCTTTATGTTTTGATTCTCCTACATCTCCAAGTCCATAACTTTAGACTGTAACTCCATATTCTCCACGTGTGTAGCATGCATAGCATCTTCAATGATAGGCATTGCTTGTTGTAGGCTCTAGTTCTCCCTATCCTTCTCAGCCAATAATATATCATTTTCCATCAAAGACTACACATTCCCTTGTAATCTTGTCTACATATTTATCAAGGCTTGATGAACCCCTACTAATCCTTGTTTAACAAGTCAGCATGTGTATCCATACAATCCTTCATTGCCTTTACAAACAAACTTTACAAATGATATAAGCCCTTCAAATTGTGGTGGCCTTTGAGTGACTGGATTGGGTGGATAAATGCACCCATCAACCCAAAGGTTCACATTTTTCTTCCCTACATTTCTTTCTTGTTGCATCCTGTATCTTATTGCATCATCCGTTGAACATTGGTACATATTCATCCTCCAATTGAAAGTGAATATCTCTCTTTCTCTTGGTATATCCTACACCTGCATTCTGCAAAGAAAAATATATGCCAATTTTAACTTGTATTAACATTCAAATCTCATAATTACACACCTATGATTCACTATATCTATGTTAGATCTCGTCTCTTTCTGTTGATTTCAATCATGATAGTCCCTAATCAACTGCTAATCAGCCTGTAATCCTAGCTTTTAATCTACCTCTAATTAGCACACACGCACACACACACACACAAGAAGAATTGATCAAATATATTTAAATACATTTATACAAAAGCTTGGCTTGTGGAGAACAATGACATCATCTTATCTTCTGCCCTAATTTACTCTTTGTCACTCTATCACTTATTTTCTTAGTTCATCTCACATAGTCCTTTCTCTTTCCCCCCTTCTCCCTCTCTCTCTCTCTCTATGAATTTATGCTTAAGGATTAAATAATAATTGTGAAGAATAATATTATCACTGAAACTAAAAAAATAAAGATACCTCCATTATCACTTGATAGCTTGTAGTATAGACTGTTGAAAAAGATATCTTACAACATAATACTGAAGAGGGAGATTGCTTGTAAGCAAGGTAGAGAGTGTTGTAGATAGAGAGTGTAAATGTTAGTGTTAATGTTGCGAAGGTGGAGTGGTGTTGTGGTGTATGTTGGTTTTTGATTTTTTTTAATAAATTTGTTGTTTTTTCTTTGTTTGTGTTTTTTATAGCTGTGTAAAGTGTTTGTTTGTTTGTTTTTTTTCATTTATGCGTTCTTTTTGTTTGTGTTTGTGTGTTTTTGGTTTTGTATGTGTTGATTTGTTTTTTTTGGTTAATTGTGGTATTTATTTTGTTTTGTGTTAATTATTTTATTTCTGGTTTAGTTGTGTTGTTGTTGTTTGTTGTGTTGTTTTGTTTCGTTTATTTTTTTTTAAAAAGGAAATGAAAATAAAAGAAAATCCCTAAAAAGGGGAGTGCACCCCCATCCCGTGCATATGCTTTAAAAAAGGAAATGAAAATAAAAGAAAAGCCCTAAAAAGGGGAGTGCACCCCTGTCCCGTGCATATGCACAAGGGGGCGGGAGGGAGGGGGGGAGGGGGGGGGGGGGGGGGGGTTAAAAAATTTGCAATGACGAGATGGAACACGACCGGGAGTCGGGACAAAAGGGCACGAAGATAACGGGGCGTCTCGATGCATATAAATTTAAAAACTCACGCGTTCACGCGCGAGGCAACGCACGTGCGAACATGACAAAATAAAGAAAAATTAATAACTCACAAACCGTGCATTGGAACACAATGCGGTAACAAGGGGATGTGCGGGATCAAATCAAGGCATTCCCATGGGAAAAATGTAAAAAACTGGCACGAAAACCCATACGAAAATTAATATCAAAGAATCCATTTGCCAAAATGAAACACAGGAAAAAGATCAATTGTGAGAAAAGTACCGGACAGACACATCATGAAAGAACACAGTTCTAATGAAGATAAGGCCCGTTCACATGGAAAAAACCCAAAAATCGTATTCGAAATAGGATCGAGAAATTAATATTGAATGATCCATGCACCAGAATGGGGGGTAGTAAAAAGAAAAAATGTGTGCGAAAATGAGATTCATAGGGTTGGCACATCAACACGCAGTTTTGGGTGAATTTGGAGGGGTTTGCATGCAAAAAATGCAAAAAGCAACCCTGAAAACGCATATAGGAATTAATAGTGAAAAATCCATTAGCTAGAACGAAGTGAGAGAAGAAGGAAAACTGTGCAGAAAATTGTGTCCGACAAGCCTATCATATCAGAACATAGTGTTGAGAAAAAAAAATCCCGTTCTTATGAAAAAAACCCAAAAATTGTATTTGAAACGGGATTCAGAAATTAATACGGAATGATCCATGCACCAAAAGGGGGTGGAAAAAATAAATAATGTCAGGACATGTAGAATCTTTAGGGTTGTCACGTCAAATTGCAGTTCGGATGGGGATAGGAGACGTTCACGTTGAAAAAATAATAAAATAGAGCTCGATAACACCAATAAAAATTAATAACAAAAAATTGAGAGGTCAAAACAGGGCCAAGGAAAAAGAAAAATTATGTAAAAAAGGTGGCGGACAAGGCAATCCAGTCAGAATTGAATTCTGAGGAGAATAGGACAGGTTCACATGGAAAAGTGTCAAAAATACGCATGAAAAAGACTCGAAACCGTACAAAAATTAATTAGGAACAAACCATACCTTGGAATCACAGACAGGTAAAAGGAAAAATGTCCAAGGAAAGGGGTAGGAGAGGGCTGGTATGTTAGATCACCGTTCCGAAGTGATAACGGCGCGTTTGTATGGAAATACATCTAATTGTGTGGGAAGAAATTCAAAAATGAATAATGCAAAAATGATAAACCAGAACAGGGGGATGGAAAAAGAAAAGTGTCTCATTTGAAGGCACGAACTGGGCTGTAAGGTTGGATTGGGAGTTTGGTGAATGTAGGGGATGTTCATATAGAAAAGAAGAAATTTACTCAATAAAAGTAACCACAAGGGAAACAGCCTCGACGACACGGGATATGAAGGTGGGTAGGTGAGGAAGGGACCCCATCAGAATAAAACTAGTACGGGGTAGACACACATGATTGGGTAATGACATATGTAGGGGGTATGCATATCAGACGCGTAGGAACGTGGCCCCACACTTAAGACCTTACTGGTCTTACTGGTTAGAGTAGATTGATCGACATGGCTACTGACTTATCAAATGACTGGACATTGGCGTCTCCACACTTAAGACATAACAGACACTTGAAAACAAAAAAGCAGGGTTAGGATCACTTGGCCCATTTCGTAGATGGTTGAAGGGAACTGTCATTGTTGATGCAGGATAATTGAAGTTGTCGTCGGGTAGCAAGAGGGACCAAGGTGTGCCATAGAGCACATCTAGCATGGCAAGGACCATGCAACAGCACCCAGGGAGGCAGTTTTGTGGGTCAAGTCCGTAGATTCAAGTGTGGATGACGAAGAATAGAACTCACAGCTCACGGGTACTTTAGAGGATGATAGAACAGTCGCTCACCCCATGACGCACATCGCTCAATGAATAAGCATAAAATCCCATAACTCATGGCCGGTTTAGGATTAAACAAGGGGAAAGTGATTGGGAGGGAGTATGCCAGTATGCACAATTGATGGTGCATGCGTGCACTCCAGCCATCTGGCATAGGTGCGAGGAAGGCTAGGGAGCCTTGTAGTGCAGTGCACAGAACAGGGTGACGTGTCCTATGCCAATGGCAGAGACCCATCTCGTGTGTGCATAGGAAAACGGAAATGTACCTGACTCTAATTATTTTAACGTCCCTCAATCTCACCTCTCAGAATTAATTGAGGAGAAACATCAGTCACATTAAGCCCACCCTTTGCCTCACACTCTCTTGAAAGATACAGAGGGTAGACCATTTCTAAAACCCATTGATGTAATCCTCACATTCACTTGTGCAGAGGTTGTATGCCTTGTGTGCATTTGATGGTACAACAGT
The DNA here is from genome assembly GCF_053477565.2 of Lygodium microphyllum. Taxonomy (NCBI): domain Eukaryota; kingdom Viridiplantae; phylum Streptophyta; class Polypodiopsida; order Schizaeales; family Lygodiaceae; genus Lygodium; species Lygodium microphyllum. The sequence goes on along the minus strand of NC_141141.1, from coordinate 150,412,206 downwards.
GCATCCCGCCCTGTGCCAGTATACAGTGCAAGAAGGAAGACCAAGGAGCCTTATGGTGCAGTGCATAGGAATAGATTGTGCGTTGTGCATTGAGAGGCCCAACTCGTGTGTGCAACACTCCATTCACACATCTCACCTCTCCTTTGATTTGAAAGGAAAGACTCGTCACTCACCGTACCCTTTGTCTCACACTCTTTTGATATATATAGAGGGAAGCCCATACTCACGTCGCCATCCTGTTAGGATGAAAGTTTGCATCAGTCAAGGGGTTGCTGATGAAGATCGCGTTGGCTTTTGTTGTCACCAGAGTGTTGAAGATGATGCGCACCTAGGTAGATAGCTGGCATGTCCGGTACTTCAATGATTTGTATGAAAGGTCGTATGTTAAGGAGGGAAAATAGACTGATATTGCACAAATGACGGACCGAGGGAGGTGGCTTCAAATTACTTTTGAAAAGGTTTCGCTGATAAATTAGCTATCTTGAACTGCAGGGTGTTACCACATTTTCCACAGTCAGCTTTCGCCCAAGGGTGTTTCCACCTTTTCTTGGAACGAGGACTGCTCTAATAGGGAATTTCTTCCTTTTCTTCCATAACACTTTTTTTTTCAGAATGGAAATGTTAGAAACACCATTTGTCAGAACCATCCTCTCCATCGCAGCTGATTAAAAATAGAGGATAAGAGATTAGGGGTAGGAGGTGGGCCAGAGGGGACAGAGGGTTGCATGCACCTCTTCAGGAGTAGCAGAAGAATGACTATCAGAAGTAGCATCAAAAGAATTACACTTCCACGTCAATGGGGGAAAGGAGGGGGTGACTGTGATTGTCAACATTCCTAGGGAGAGAAGTACTTCTTCAGGCGATAGCCATTAATAAGAAAGGGATCATCACAGGAATCAATGGTCTATGCCTAAACATAGCCATTAGGGTTGACAGTAAGTACCTTGTACAGGCCCATCCACCATTGTTGAAGCTTGCTAGGAAACTTGCCAAATCTTGAATCATAGGCCATGACAAGATCACCTTCTTTGAACTCCTTGTGCTTGATCAAACTATCATGATAGGCCTTACGTCGAGTTTGAGTAGTTTCCATGCACTACAAGGCCATCCACCAAATCTCGTCTAAGCATTCCAAGTACAGGAGGCGGTGTTGCAGTGATTCATCATCTCCGAGCTGTTCTTTGACTGCCACTTACAAAGAGGGCAATTTCAGCTCAATCAGGAAAACAGCTTCTGTACCATACACCCATTGGAAAGGAGTTTGTCGTGTAGTAGCCTTGTGGGAGGTTCTGTATGCCCAAAGGGCCTCTGTAAGTCAATCGTCCTAATCATGATGATGTGTGGCAATCGTTCTTGTCAAGATCGAGCACAGAATGCGGTTAGTGACTTCAAACTTGGCCATTGGCTCTAGGGTAGTAAGGAGTGGACTTGCGATGGCGAATCTTATACAGCTTTGTTAGCTCTTTCATGATTTTGTTAAGGAAATGAGTACCTCTGTCACTTACCAACTCAAGGGGACTGCCAAAATGGGTGGTAATATTCTCGTACATGAACAGGGCTACGTTGTTACTATCATCCCATTTCAGAGCTTTAGCTTCACACCATTTTGTGACAGAATTTGTACATACTAAGATGTATCTGTTCTGCTTCTGTCTAGTAGGTGGATCAATGGGACCCAGAAATCAATCCCCCACTTCTCAAATGGCATGGAACTTGCTTTGGTAGGTTTCTCCATTCGCTGCAAACATCACATCTCTTGCAGTAGTCATATGCATGCTTGTGGAGGGTCGGTCGCCAGTATCCTGCTAACAGAGCCTTCCTTGCTGTTGCTTTCCTACAAAGTGTCCACCACATGGTTCGTCATGGCATGCTTTCAATACTATGCCGATTTCCTCTCCTGTAATACATACTAACAACACTTCATCTTTACCTTTCTTGTACAGTGCATCACCTATCAAGGTGTTGGGGCTTGATTCTAACAGAAGCTTCTTGTTCTCACAGCTTGAGATACTAGGAGGATACCATTGAGTTGCTAGGAGATTGGCTATGTTTGCATACCATGGAGTAATTGTTTCGATTAGAAACAAGGAAGCATCAAGAAGGTCTGGATCATCATGTTCCTCTTTTGCAGTTTGAGGGATCCATGATAGATGATCGGCTAGGACATGGCATCTGAAGTAGTACCGATATCGTCATCCTCTTCCGTGAAATTTGGCATTTTTTCATGTTGTTCATCTTCTGTCACTCCCAAATAATTGATATGAACAGTTGGCTTTTTGGTTTAACAATTCGCCGCTAGATGCCCAGGTTGATGACATTTGTAACAGACTATGGGTTTGGCTTTAGATACATTATTGGTAATGGCAGGAAGTTTAGGAATGTTGGGATTTGGCTTAGGGTTTGGATTTGTGTTTGATAGTAAAGTAGGTGGTTGTGTCCAAGATTTACAGAATGAAGATGGAAGGAAAGGTTTTGATTGAATCTTCCAAAATTTGAATTGAATAGTTTTGAATCAAAGTTACCATTAGTTTAAAATTGTTGTGGTCGCTTCTCTCGTCCTCGAATTTTTTCTTCAGTGTTATGGGTCAAGGAAATTGCATCTTCGAGAGTCGTTGGCTTGAACATGTTGACCTCCGCATAAAAATATTCAAGCCAGACATAAAATTGCATTTATGGGTTGCCTCAGGTACATTTTGAAGCATTCGTAGTTACAATAAAGTATTCCCGAAACGCTCGGTATATTATGAAATAGGCTCACGATCCCTTTGTTGTAGAAGATCCCATTGTTTGATTGCTTTTTCGTGGAATTGGGGTGGAAAGAAATTCTGCATAATTTTTTTTTGAAAAGTCTCCCAAGTAGTAGGACAATCAATGCTCTTGCGGACAACAATCCACCATAGGGATGCTCGGTCCACTAGATGATTACTGACACACTTAATTTTGTCTTTCTTAGCATACTCTTCTTCATGGAAATAATCATCAAATCGATTGATAAAAGCAAGTACAATCTTTCCATCGCGTGACCCATTGAAAGTACGAAATTTGAAATTTCTTTTACTTATCTTTGTTTCTTTTCGAATAGATTACGCTTCAAGTGTTGCATCGATCATACGTCGTATAAGATCTTCAGATTGTGGTCGATCTTGGTCGGTGGTAGATCGTTGTAGATTGGCAAATTGAGCTTGCAAGGTTTGACGTGTTCTTCGTTCCTCTTGAAGCTGCATCAAAATCAAATATAGTTTTTGCTCCATCCTTGGTTCAAATAGGTCACCTTCAGCCATAAAATCTATCATGGTTTGATCGGACATCCTACAAAATTCCAAAAGACCTCACACACTTGAAATCTTGTAAGTGGGATGAGCGTAGCTCAAAGTCGGGTTTACAAGGCTTTTCTTTAAAATGGCTTTTTGTAGTATTTTTTCTTTGTGGATGCAGAATTTGATATCACGATCGTATTCGAAGAAGATAATCTTGCATGTAGACTGTGTCGCAAACTGTTTGCTGGAATGTGGCTCTGTCAGTCCATAGGTGTGAATAGGGGCTTTCAGAGAGTTGAAGACAAGTTCATGTTTAGTCCGATGGGAACTGCCGCTAAGGAGGAATTTATGATTAACTTTGTAGCTTTAGGAACTCTAGAGTATTAAGCTTTATTTAAAAAGCTTGAATTTTTTTCTGAAACATATCAGGACAAGAAGATGTTGACGATGGATTCGGTGCCCACGAGTACATACCGCCGCCGTCATGAGTGAGATTTTGGGGATTAAGCTTTATTAAAAATCTTATTAAGATTTTAAGCTTAAATTGACTTATCTGTCTTCTCTGATCTTGAAGAAAAAAAAAACGTGTTGATGAAGAAGCTTCCCGCCTGGTCCTCCGCCTATACAGGCCGGTTCTTCGTGATCTAAGTGCGTAGCTCGATTGTTCCAAAAGACTGACTGTAGAGCTCGATCATTCCAGAAGCTTTGCCTTCGCACGAGATGGTAAGCAATTAGAAGCTCTTGATCTCAGCTTCGCTTTGATACCACTGGTGCATAGATCAGATGATGTATGCGCACGTAGTGAGCGCCGAAAGGTCCCTAAGAACAAAAGAACTCTACTTTTGCACAAAAAACAAGAGACAAGATTTGCACGACATGAAGCATAAGACTAATTGGGTACCATCTCCCCCATGCCTTGTGTGAGTGCTCCACAAAGCATGTATTTGATATATTATTCATCTCCAAGCTCAAAAAATAGCCCAATTTACAATTAGCACGCTTTGGCTTTTGTGTTTGCTTTTGTCTCACTAAAGAATTAAAGCTATTGGACTCCTAAAGAGTTGGGCAGTACCCAAATACAATGTCCAATACAAATATTTAAGTCGTGCGCCCATGCGCATACAAAATAATAAATAAATGTCAAGCGCTTCAATAAATAAGCGCGTCAAAATAAATATTGGTGCCACGCCTAAGATGCGCGCCCATAAAAAATGATAAATTATTATAAATAACTTGAATACACGCTATCACCCAGTGCTTCCCAACGCCATGCTGCCTGGTCTACACATCAATTGAAGCATTCACAATTGTTAGAAAATAATAAATTTAAACCGACAAAAGTGAATACCTAGCAGTCTTCACCTACAAAATAAATAAATTGGTTAGAACTCAATCCTAACCTTAATTTATTACGAGTGGACACTCTAAACTCATAAATGTCTATTAATTTAAATATGTATCACCCACTATGGAATCACCCACTTGCACATTAAATTAACGACGCCCGAAAAGGACAGGCGTCTGCATCAACTTTTCGCACAAGGAATCCACCTTGTGTATGAGCCCTAGCAATAAATAAAATTTTACGGAATCCACCGCAAAACCTCACGGAATCCACTGTGGAATATGCCTCCTGGCATCAGGACAAGACAATGAAGATGATTTTGAAGCACTTATCATGGGATCCATGTCCAATATTTTTGTGCCGCATATTCTAGTTAAATAGTGCCACTATCCCTTATCTGTTGTTGGATGGAGGTGACCAAACCAAATCTATTAGATTATATACCCATACTAGTCTCAATCATTATTGTAGTAGATACCATACACTACCTTGTGTTGACACTTGTTTGGTCCACCTCCCACAACATCTTGCATTTTTTACATTCCCATATCTTGAGGAATCTCATCAATGCATGGATGCTACACAAGCTTGGTGATATTACCAACCATGTTATACACAATATACATTATGACTTCTGTCCACCATATATTGAGAGATATTAAGTGTGCCTTCCTCTCATTCAAGTGGAACCTACATCCAAAAACTAGAGTGCATAAAGGGCCTTAACAATACATTATTTTAAATTTGCTAGTATTGGTCTCAAGAAACATGAGACTGATAGTAGTAATGAGACACCTCTTTTTACTATCATAGGAATCATGAAACCAATTGTAGAGTTCAATGAAAAATGTCATGAGACACATCTTTTTCTTGGTCCTTGTTATTACTGGCAGTTGTATACAATTGTCAAGTGTTTAAGTGAAACCCCTACAACTAAACATGACACAAAAAAAAATAAATCTAACAGAGTACTAAGAATGCTACTGAGACTATATCACAAACTTTCATATATCTAAAGCAAGGGAAGGTCTCAAATATGATGTACATAGAGACAAAAAGCATGCAGAATAACACTCACACACACACACACACACACACACACAGGGGGGAGGGAGGGAGGGAGACACACACACATTCACATACACATACACAAAAAAAAATAGATTATGAGAGAGAGATCAGAGGAACATCATGCCATCTAATATGCAAATATTTAATCTAGGCACATCGAACTAAATATATGATCTATTATTAATGAGCACTAAAGCTATTGAGGCTATATCACAAACTTGCATATATCTAAAGCAAGGGAAGGTCTCAAGTATAATGTACATAGAGACAAAAAGCTTGTAGAATGAGAGAGAGAGAGAGAGAGAGAGAGAGAGAGAGAGAGAGAGAGAGAGAGAGAGAGAGAGAGAGAGAGAGAGAGAGAGAGAGAGAGAGACACACACACACACACACACACACACACATAGGAGAAAGAGTATGTGTGTATGTGTGTGATAGGCACAACATGCAATGTAATATGCAAATATTTAAGATAGGCATTTCTACTTATACTTTTATTTTAGAAACATAATAATAACAAAATTTTGAATGTGCAAATAAAAACTTACAAAATTGTTAAAAAGGGGCCAAGTGACAACCAATTACAACAAGAACATGGATAAGGTTAAAAACTCACTCCTAAACTCACTCCTAAACCTTTATGTGGAGAACTAGTTAGGACTTGAGATTGATCTAAGAGCCTGAAAATGAAGGATGTTATCCATGAAAAGGATACTATAAAAAATTTTATCATCCATCTAAAGTACCATCTTCGTAAAATTTTAAATTGCTTTAGCAAGCCTCTGATCTCTTAGAGAACCCCAATGAGCTATTTCATTAGCCCAATGGGATTTTATAATGTTTGAGGTTAATTTCAATCGGGTCATGATCAAGATCATGGTAATATGAATGTGTGTATATGTTCATAACATGAGTTGATAATGTTGGTTTAGATTCCTTTTAATGAGTTTCTTATCATTATCTAGATGCATTTGAGTGTAGGAAGCAATATATAGAGATGGTTCATCTATTTAGTATATGAATGATTCATCTACTAGAGATATGGATTTGACCTATTGGTAACAAGTGGCACTTGTATTAAGTATATGTATATGTGCATCTCTACCTTTTGGGAAATACCCTCATGCGCTCTTGCTCTTGTCCCTTGCAATTTCACTCTCTTGGAATTTCAAAAGTGTAAAGTACAAGGAAAAGGTAGCTTGAGTTTGTTGTGATAACTTTGATTGCATGAGGCTGCCAAAGGTAGCACTTTCAATGACCATATGCATTCCTTAGAAAGAAAGATGGTAATGCCCCCTTAATTGGAAATGGTCTAGTAGGCTAGCTATGCCCACTATAGTCGGTGCAACAATGGAGATGTACCTAAAAGGAGATGGAGACATTCATACCTTTGTGATGTATTATTTAAGAGGAACAAGAACATTAGCTACATGTAACTTAGTATGAATAGAGACGATGGAGATTTGATAAACAAACCCCTTAAGGCATGGATGATCTTGCATACTCTTGTCTATGGATATACACATACACCATATACATTTCTTCCTATAGAACGTCTATTATTCAACATCTCTCCGACAAAACGAGTAAGCATAGCTTATACAAGCTTAGTTGTGTGGACCTTGCTCAATGCATACTAAGAACAATAACAAGAAGAAAAAAGGAAAATACGTTTTGGCATACCGCTTCAGAAACTAAGCTTTTTAATAAGAGAAAAAAAAGGTCGGTGTGACCACTACCTACGCGAAGGAAGGAGAAGGAGAAAGAAAAGTAGGAATGAGGAAAAATAAGAACGAAAGGGATTCTCTCGGACCTCTCGCGCGCAAGCCCAGCTCCTGGCTATAAAACCATCCCACATGGTTGCTCCATCCCCGAAATATTGCAGGAGACTTGTTGCAGCTTTAAGTCGATCTCAATGGCCGCTCGTCGTACTGTTTCCCTCATGCTATTGCATGTCATCGCTGCCAACTGCATGATGGTACTGCTCACAGGTATGAATACTTGCGCTTTCGTTGCTGCAACCAGTGTTGGACTATATTATACAACGCATAAAAAGTAGATTGCGCTACTAACGCGAATCAGCTTGTGAACTCTCTGCGTTGACGCATATATATTGTGAAGCATGTGCAGGCGCAGATGACGTGCCTCCAGCTCCTGGCAATAGTGAGGGAATTCCGGTGTGGTGTATCCTCAAGCCCAGCTTACCAGAGGCAGCCCTCCAGACCCTCCTGAACTGGTCATGTGCCAACGGTGCCGATTGCTCGGCCATCCAGCCCGGCGGAGCATGCTTTGATCCAAACACTCTTCACGCCCACGCGTCCTACGCCGTCAATGACTACTGGCACAACATGCAGGCCAAGGGCGCTACTTGCGACTTCCAGGGCGGAGCCTTGCTCGTCTCATCGGACCCCAGCCCGAGCGGTAAGTACGATCCGATTCCAATACATCACTTTTAGGTCTTACAACTCGATTCCCATTCCAATACACTCGTGCCAATTTCGTACACACCAATGGTACTGGCAGTTAATCTACCGTTATGGAGCAATGCCGTGCACGCCAATGGTACTAGAAGTTAATGTACCGTTATGAACCTTAATTCTTTCATGGTTGGACGCAGGTACTTCGAGTTGCCACTACCCTTCCTCTAATGTTTGAATATGTGCGGGATAGCGACTCGTGGTAGGCGGAACTGCAATTTCTATGATCTTTTGGTTCCTCGTCGTCTCACTAATACAATGTGGGTGTCTACATCCTCATTGATGTACTTCATGAAGTGTATTGGTTAATGTCAATCATACCATTTTTTTTCGTCTACATGATCTCTCTCTTTTTTCTTTTTCTGGGGTTCAATAATGATACAAGTTAAGATCATACAAATTTTTTTCATCTACATGATCTCTCTCTTTTTCTTTTTTTGGGATTCCTGTTTCCAAAGTGATGTAGTGTATCTTTATAGAGCCCTTGACAATTGAATGTTTGCTCGAGTTATGTGGCAAAGTGTAGCTATCACACATTATAGTTCAATTAGATGGGTATCCTAGTCAATGTGATAGCTCCTAAGCTACGAAACTAAAGTTAAACTAGCAAAGCATAGTTTATAAGGACTTTGTCTTTCTTCTCGTATGCTCCATTTGGTCTCTCATCTTCTGTGTTTGCATCACATATGTGGCTATCTGTATCATGTGAATAATGAGATGATGAAGATAAATGTGGAAAACACTCATGGATAATATTCAAGTATCTAAACTTTGATGACAAGCTCATATCAAGGCTCCTCTCCTTGCTATCTATGAGTAATAACTAAAAGTTGATAAGGAAATATGCATGATTGGTGCATCTTATATCATAAACTATAATATAATGTGACTCAAGTGATCAACCTAATAATGAAGTAAACATTCACTTAGATCAAGGTGATAAATAAAAGTAGATGAAGCTTCACAAATTTATCATTGCTTTGAGATGTTGGGATAAATATGGAAGGTAGTGGATCATTATTAAGGTTAGAAGGGCTATTGAATGTTAGTTGGATAGGACATTGATCTAATTCAACCACTACAAGATATAGACCTTATACCGACGTTTAAAGCGACAAAAATACAAATAACAAAATTTTCCCCCGTCGTCGCAAAAAGCATCGTTATTGACAACGCCATAGAAACGTCGCTATTGGCGTCGCTATATGCATCCCTATTAGTGTCACAAATGTGACGCTAATAGAGACACCAATAGCGACACAACTAAGAAATTTGCAACACGCATAGCAACAACAATAGCGACGCGAGCAGTAAATTTGCAACGCTAATAGCGACGGTAACAGGGATAAAAAAAATTTGTGGGGCTTGCTGCCCTGCCACATATAGCACTGTGTGCTGTATGAGAACCATACAAAATAGTTTCTGCACTACTGTATACAAAGCGCTTGCAAACAAAAAGAATGTATATTGAAATCATAAAACTGATACATGAAATAAATACATGATCGCATAAAAAGCGATTGGTATAATCATGACAGGATATCACTAATACATAGAAAATGTCTACATAGATCCGACGACTAAAAAATATAGGTGTGTGAGCTCCAAGGATCCAAGGGTGAGCTACAAATCCTCGTCCCCCGAAAGCTCGTCCCGTCGCAAAGGAGCATCGAATAGATTCTGCAGAAAAAGAAACAACACATCAATCCACCATACAATAATGCATTCAAATATCTCATGGCAACTACGGACAAGAAAGATGAGTGACTTACAGGGCCGCCGCATCTATACAATCAGCCGATCAATGCATTGAGACCGTGCCTCTCTGCATATCGAGTCTTAAGGCCTTGCGGATTGCGATTTGTAATGGAGTGCTGCAAAGAAAACAAAATGCTAACTGTTAGAAACATGACAGTTAGTACAAAGAATATTTCAAAAAAACAAACAAGCAAAACAAAAGAGAAACTTACAAAGTCCTCCAAATATGTCCTGTGGCCGCCACTCCCAAATGATGGACTACTTCGGCCTCGAGTCGTGCCCTCGCCGCCTCGCGCTGCTGACTCCAACGTCCTGGAGAATCTATAGCCTCCTCCTTTAGTCGACGCCAGTCGTCTGCATCTAACCACTCGAGCTTTGCAGCCCTACTCTTGATTGCCTTGCGTGCGTCGAATCGTCTATGTGACATGTATGAATGCATGTAATCCATCATCCAGCCCGTAGAGAATCTATCTACTGCGGCTGGCACCGAAAACTCCTCGTGCAAGGATGCTACTATGTAGTCCTTGCTCCCCTCCGGTATGTTCTTTCAATGATTCAAGACGTTGTGCTGAAAAACTTGTTGGCACAACTCTCTCATGCGAGCCATCACCCTCCTTCCCTCATCATTCATGATGATGGCTCCTGACCTACTATCGACCAGATATCCATAACCCCTAGGAGTCTGCCTAAGATGGGTCCTCTCCCATCTCCGTCCACGCTCCTGGGCATATCCAGGAGACCCCTCTACATCCGGTGTACCGAGAGGGGTAACCTCTCTCGGAGTGGCATCCAAAGGGGTGGCACCCAAAGGGGTGGCACCTACTGACGGCTGCGCAAAAGCCAGAGTAACTGGAGTAGACGTCCCCATAGGTGTGACAAATCCTGCAGGTGATGCAGCTCCAGCTGAACGACGAGACAGAGACACCACATCCGTATCTCCACAGCAGCATCCCCCTAATCCCAATGCAGTTCCTCCCTCTGGCCCAAGTCGTGAGCATCGAGATCGTCAGCCGAAGCATCCAATCGCGCTGAAGCAGATCTAGCAGAGCACCCTGACGAAGAATGAGATAACTCCTGGTTTGCTATCTCTCTGAATCTCGCAAGCTGGTCTGGCGACATACATGCGAAGATGTCCTGCAACTCCTCATCGCTCATCCCTCGACTCATCCTGAAAATGTCGCCTGCACAGATAAAAAATGATGTTAGAATAATCAATTTAAATTATATAAAGCACAGTAATATAAATGATTTTTAAAAAATTCCTCTTAAAATGCATATCTTATGTACCTTTATAAGAGATCTAAACAACGAATTGAGTAAGTGGATGCTCCAAGTATGAAGTATCCTATGGTCCCATGTTAATCTCCTGACACAACTCCGCATACACTGGAAGGTTGATAGACATGTCATCACAAAAGAATGAGTCCGCCTCGTTCTCAAAAAATTCTTGGACTCGTGTATTTCCATCATCGTTAGCCGATGCGGACTCCAAGCTTTTGACGGCCTCCACCCCTTGTAATATCGACCCCTCTATTTGCATATTATCTTCATCTATTCTCGGAACATTGCTTTGATCATATACTCTTGCACTTCGGGGAGTTGAAGGTATAACATACCACCATCGAGGTTATCGGGGGTTTGGATAGAAGATTACCTGTTCACAAACACGTACAAAGCGAGTTCAAACCATTGTGACATAAAACCATGTCGTATTACAATTAGCAAGCAAATGACTCCATGCACCTGTTCACAATGGGCCGGCAACACAAAGGTGTCGCGCAAATCCGTCCATTTTTTTTCGGAATCTATTTCGAGAAATCCCGATGGACCTCGTCGAACTGTTGCTCCATCTCCTTCAACTACCACTTTGAACCACTACACATCGAATAGTATCATGGAGAAGCTACGGTAATCCACCATAATAATACTTTGCAAGTTCTCAAAATACTCCATCTCATCCACAACCGTGTTCGGATCCGTTGCTCGTCGTCGGCTCTCTTGCTCGAACCTTGCCATGACACCACAGTCCATTGTGGAGCGCATTTTGTCAATACGCTCTACGCGAAAATGCCGTCCGCACGACCACGCTGCACTATATATTTTGTAATGTACATTGAAACACTCAAATTAGATGTCGCATATAAAATTTAGATACGACAGATTATAAATCCCTCATCATCTTTGGACTACATCCCCTCGAGAATTCCCACTCCTCCATTGAGACCTCTGTCCCTTCGCTGGATGCTGCGGTCAAGGCTCCATGCAACCATCGTGTTGACATAAACCGCGGCATCTCCTCCATGCCTTCGGGATATCGAATCGGTCGATGACGCGTACTATGTTGGAATTTAGCTCACGCTTCCTCTCGATCTTGCCTTGCAATCTGGTACTTGGTGAGCCACGTCTCCACGGAGCATGGTGCAACATACAAAAGCGATTCACATTCTCTTCCATTGAGGCATCCATTCTTTTTTCTACCCCATTTCCAAACACCACATCTCCAGTCAGTCTATCATCGTCCTTCAGCATCCATAGCTTTTGATTGTCTGGTTCCACCGTTGGTAGCCATTGTGAGATATGCACTAACGCCTCTGACACCAACCAACCTTTAGCCATGCTACCTTCTGGCTGAGCTTATTGTCGCACAAAGCCTTTCAGGGTTCTCATGAAGCGCTCCAAGAAGAACATCCATCGCGTATGGACAGGTCCACCAATCTCCACTTCGTCCACAAGATACACAAGAAGGTGGACTTGTATCGTGAGCATGCTAGTGGGCAGGTATTTCTCAAAGAGACAGACCGTCTCCACTGCTCCCTGCCTCGTGGATTCAATAGAGGACATCTTAATCTCTTTCTATGAGATCCATTGCACCAAAGTCGACAACTTGTAAATGGCCCCGCGAATTTCTGTAGTAAGGCATCCTGCGATCACGATCGGTAGGACAAACTGCCACAAATGAGAAAGCATTATAAATAATGGCCACTTTTCGAATTGCAAAATGCCCACGCTAATTACAATCCATTCGTAGCACAAATTTGATATATCTTATGCCAATCATGGGATTTTAGCCCCGACAATTGGTCATCTTTAGAAAATGCAGACATGAGAGAACGGATCATACCCGTCGGAGTGCGGATAGACTTGATTACTTGCTTCACAATGCACTCTTCTTTAGTGGACAAAACCCAAGGAGTGCGAGGAAGCTGCACGTGACCATCAGTATTCGACTGCGGCCAAAGCGCCTCCATCTTACCTACCTCCTTCAAATCCATTCGTGCCCCTATAGTGTCTCTCTTTCCTGTGATGTGGTCCCATAGCAAGCTACCCACATTCTTGAAAATATGCATGGGATCCAACAAGTGGTTGACCTGTAAGTGGGTCCAATATGACAACTCGTAGAAAATTGAGAACCATCGTATTTCATTTGGATGTGATTCCGGGTTGACCATTTTCAGCTCATACTAGCTTGCGGTGTTCATACGTATTGGAGGTCGTCCAAGGAAACCTTCTCTAAGTTCATGATCGTCCAGCAAGAAAGCGGTGTGTCCTTGATATACCATCTTCTTCATGGTTTGTGACCTTCGGGAGTCTAACTGTGGCCCACACAATGGACATGCATGATAACTTGAGGTAACCAGACCTGTAAGGCAAGCCACGACCTAGTAAATACTTAATTGAATGAGATAAAATATAGATATTACTAGCGAGAACGGAGGTCTGCTCACCTGAGCACTCTCCCAATCCCGAAAAGTCATGCATCGTCCACATGAGAATGGCTCGAATGTTGGCTGACCGCCGACCACCGCGCCTGCTCATATCTTACACAGTGACCCCCTCCTCCCACAAAATCTTAAGCTCATCGACTAATGGATGAAGATACATGTCCATATTTTTTACTTTGTAGCGGCCTGGGATGAGCAAGCTAAGGATGAGATGTCCTTTCTTCGTAGAAAGCCATGGAGGGATGTTGTAGTTGACAAGGACTATAGGCCACACACTGTAAGAAGTTGAGTGCAGACCGAATGGGTTCACACCATCCATTGTGAGACCGAGCTGAAGATTACTTGGCTCTCGCGCAAAGCCTGGGAAGGTAGAGTCAATGTGGCTCCATGTACACGAATCCGCTGATATTCGTTGAACTCCATCCGTGGACCTATTCTGCACATGCCACGTTGTCAAGCTTGCCATGCCGGACGTATGAAACATGTGGTTTATGCGGGGGATGAGCGGAAAGTGTCTGAGAACTTTTTGAGGGATGGTTTGCCCTTGCAAGTCCTGTCGATACCTATGAGCATCACAGTTTGGACATGTCTCCATAGTCTCGTATTCATCTTGAAACAGTATAAAATCGTTGATACATACATGGATGTTATTGTAGTCCATGCCAAGCTTTCGTAAAACATGTCATGCATCATCACGAGACTCAAGCATGGTATTTGTAGGTGGTAATATATGATATTTCAATAACCTGAAAAAAATCATAAAACACCTTGAAAAAGCACAAATGTTTATAATAATAGTATCAAAAAAAAAATCAATGAAACCTATGTGCAAGGTACGTGAATAACTTGGTCACACTCGTATTGCTCCACCCGTATTTTTCTTGCACACTTAAGAGTGCAAGCAATGTCTTCAACCGGGATACTCGGCACCCATCATATAATGGTATGGATGCTTCCTCTCTAAGCGGATCAGATGTCTCAACATCCATGGAAATCAATGCATCGATCATTGCCTTTATCTCAGGCTCCAAGATTGTAGGTAGGTCTGGAAGATTGTCTATCTCCGCTGGCATTGACGGTATGGATTGGCCTTGCGAGTGGTGGATTGGCTCATGCACTCCATCCATCGCATGCCCACGAACTCTTCTAATTGGTTGCAAAGGGTGCACTCCCCCTTGGGACGAGACATCACCCCCTGGATAGAAAATTTGCCAACAAGACCCAATCTTATTGTGTATGGTTTTCAATTAGCTTGGGAGTACAATGCATGATTAATATTAACTTCAAATTATCGTTTGCTAAAAATCCGCAATCGCCTGATCAATGATCTCAGATTGAAACTCGCCAAATCGTCGTACGTGTTCTATAGACAATTGGCGTTTTCGTCTAATTGCCAACTTGCATTGAGAGCAAGGACATGGGACACGCTGATTAAGATACGCCTCACGATCTTGAACAATAAGACCTTCTTCGTTTTCCATCTTATCTACATTACAGCAAACGAGGCTCAAATGGATAGCTTTATGGAGATGTATGTCAAGTTGCAAGTTGGCCATAAGCTCTTGCTTGAGAGGTTTTAGCCTCTGCAAGAGCTTGAGAAGCAAATTTTGTAAAACATTGAGGTTGATATTGATGCATCCATGGTGTTGAAATCTAAACTTCAAGATATAAGAAATGCTTTACTGATTAATGTAAAGAATACATTGTACATAGTAGTTGAGAGATTTATTGATGTTATATCTCGGCCATATACCATGCTCAAGGATTTGTTTGTCCCGGTAGATAATGATTTCTTATTGAAAGAAAAAAAAACATTGGTTCATAAGGTTCATGAGTCACAGACTAAATGTTTGGACTTGACTAAAAGATTGGATAATGGCTTAGATGCTAAAAGGAAAAGTGATGAATATGTTACTTCATCATTGCAACAAAAAGATTGGTGACAAGGATACTATGATTAATGAAGTTCTTCACGAGGTGAATATAGAGTTGAAGGGGATGGAACACGATTCTTCTTTGGGATTTAATGGTGATAAGTAAATTATTGAGGTGTCTTCTTGTACAACCATTATACCTTATATACCTAGCTACGGTCTCTAGGTTATGTACTTTGAGTATCTTAGAGGGGCTCTACTAGGATTACTTATACAACTGTACTAGAGGGCTTTGAGTATAAGTAATCCATTTATGAGCATCATTGAGGATCTCTTAGTCTAATAATGAATCAGTCTCAACAAAAAGCATCTTAGAAATGTGGTTTTTTTGTCCTAGGTCCATGTATTAAAAATAATACCATCTATGAAATTTATCAATTATAGTAATAAAATTTGTTTCAATCAATTCTACTCATAGTCATAACATTTGAATAAAATATCATATGCTCAATTTAAGGGATTCTTCTTCTATAACAATACTTTTGGGTTCATTTTGATGAAGTACCGTAATGACCATTAGCTAGGGTATCACTTTCTTTTAGTCCTTCCGTTGACTAGTTGGCATGATTTCTAATTTGTTATGCCTATAAAGTTAATACAAAAACAATGAATTATGAATATCACAATTAGATTCCCTACTTGGACATTATGAAGGATATGACCAATTTTAAGCCATCTTAAAGAGTCACCAATGTACATGGCCCATGGCAAAGCACATTGCATACCATTATCGATAAGTGTATTATCGTGCATCTTAAATCTCCTAATTAGACTTTATAAAGTGTATGACTAATTTTTAGCCCTCTTAAGGAGTCGATGTAATGGTACCCATAAAAAAAGCAAAGTGGATACCATTACCATAATCATGGATATGCTATCGTTCCAATATATGTTATCTTTCTCTTTCTCTCCCTCTCTCTCCCTCTCCCTCTCTTTCTCTTGCATTTCCTCTCCCTCTCACAATATATCTTAACACTCTCCAAAAGCAAAAGGGAGAGGGAGAGAGAGAATGCACTCTTCCTCCCTCTCCCTCTCCCTTTCCCTCTCTTTCTCTTTCTCTCCCTCTCTCATTTCCTCCCCCTCCCCCTCCCTCTCCCTCTCCCTCTCCCTCTCTTTCTCTTTCTCTTTCTCTTTCTCTTTCTCTCCCTCTCTCTCCCTCTCCCTCTCCCTCTCTTTCTCTCTTTCTCTCTCATTTCCTCTCCTAAACAAGCAAAAAAGAGAGTGATTTAAACCTTTAACAAGCAAAAGGGAGAGGGAGAGAGAGAATGCACTCTCCCTCCCTCTCCCTCTCCCTCTCTTTCTCTTTCTCTCCCTCTCTCTCCCTCTCCCTCTCTTTCTCTCTTTCTCTCTCATTTCCTCTCCTAAACAAGCAAAAAAGAAAGTGATTTAAACATTAAACAAGCAAAAGGGAGAGGGAGAGAGAGAATGCACTCTCCCTCCCTTTCCCTCTCCCTCTCTTTCTCTTTCTCTCCCTCTCTCATTTCCTCCCCCTCCCTTTCCCTCTCCCTCTCCCTCTCCCTCTCCCTCTCTTTCTCTCTTTCTCTCTCATTTCCTCTCCTAAACAAGCAAAAAATAAAGTGATTTAAACCTTAAACAAGTAAAAGGGAGAGGGAGAGAGAGAATGCACTCTCCCTCCCTCTCCCTCTCCCTGTCTTTCTCTTTCTCTCCCTCTCTCTCCCTCTCCCTCTCTTTCTCTCTCATTTCCTCTCCTAAACAAGCAAAAGAGAAAGTGATTTAAACCTTAAACAAGCAAAAGAAAGAGAGGGGGAGACTCACCGATGAGATATGGCGAGTGTGGGGCGATTCCTCTTTGCAATGAAGGCTCCTCCTCTCCTTCACGAACAACGGCAACGGCGGCGGCGGCGGCGACAAGTCTTCTTCCTCTCCTTCTCTCACGACGGTCGCTCTCTCCCTCGCTCTCTCTCTCAAAACACAAAACATGAAAATGCGAAATAAAGCTGTGCTCGGTTTTGGCCCGCTTATTTCCCTGTGGAGCGTCGCTATTTGCGATGCAAATAGCAACATCGCTACCTGCCGTCGCTACCAGCTCAAATCCTTGTAGTGAACATTTTCAAAAATGACCCATAGCTTGGGGTAATAGTCTATGTGATATGTATATACGCATACAATCCATCATCCATCTTGTGGAAAATGAATCTCCTACTATAGGTATTAGAAACTCCTAGCTGAAGATTGTTAGGTATTCACTTTTGTGGGTTTTATGTTGGGTAAGTCCAAGCATAAATTCATAATTATAATATATAATACTATGTATTTATATGATATTGTATTATTAAAATTATTACTCTATTTGTAAGTTATAAGTTTAAACTTCTGTAGTAATAATTAGATCATTGTTCTTAGTACTATTAATTCATTTATTTTAATATATATTTTTTAAAAAATATGAGATTTAAGATATGCTTTTATTGAAATAAGCTTTCTTTATGAAATATCTTGCTATTTTCTTAATGTGGTTAATTTTAGAAGGCTTTTCTAACTTCCTTTACAAAAGCAACAGGATCACACGTAAAACAAGAGAAGAGGATGAAAACTCAAATTTTTCGTTGCTTTCTCATTCGGAATCGGAATTTAGAGCTTTAAGAGTCATTTTGGGGGTTTTGGTATGCTCTAGATATGATGGTGACGTCAAAATATCAAGATTCAGAGCATAGAATTTTCTGCACTAACTCTAGTATGTTATAGGATATCTCTTGACTCTTAAAACTCTGTATTTCAATTGATATTTGTACTTTCTTTGTAATTATATGTAAGATATGAGTGCAAATATCCATATAAAACTATAATATATAATTAAGAATGGCAAACCATGACTTTTACCATGGGGAAGGTTGGGCTCAATCGTGTTTTTTCTCTTTTCTTTCTCAATCTATTGAGTTATTCAAATCCTCTTATGTATTATAATGTTGTTTGTATTTAATAGTTGAGATGTTTGATTTGTAAGATTTTTCCACTAAGTTCTTTGTTTATGATTGTGATTTGATTTGCTAGATTTGCCACGCGTTTCGCTTGGTAACATTAGTATCAGAGCATGGCTACACTCCGAGTTTTCAATTTGTATGATATTAGTGTATAAAGGCAAACACCGTGGAACAATCGCAATCTACAAGACAAATCACTATAGATGAATATTGCAACAACATTTCTCATGTTTTGGATAGCCTTATATCCACAGGTATATAGAAGAAGCACTTGAAAATCGTCTAGCTATTGCATATGCTTCACCATAAAAATCCTCTCAAATAACTATTTTTCACATAATGTAACTTTTTACTAGTTTATATTTTGAGGATGGTGTAACAATAAAAGTTCTAGCCGTAAAAAAGATCTACAGTTGTTGTTAGACACATATTTTACAAATTTTGAATATTTAGCAAGTTATTAATTGAACCCTAAAGTGACCTTGAATGTAAATTTCACAGTAGTATGTAGAAAACTATATAATAGCCAGCTTTGAGCGCTATTTTTTATGATCTTATATTCAAATTTAGTAATCCATCATAGGGACGTGAATTTGCAGACCTTTTTGTTGTTTACAACTCTCTAGTTATCATCATGGAAATTGAGTATATGATGGAACCTAGAACGGGCCGGCACTGGCTCGTGCACTAGCCGGACCTCTATCTCACGCGCTCAACAACCTCATGGCCTCGCGGCCAGGAGCGTTGATGACATATACATTGCCTTTCTAAATGTCTTGCGTTTGTATTACGTCGTTTGTAGTCCACTCTTCTCTCACCCACTACTCCTCAGAGGGAGTCCCTTACACATTGCCTAATGGCATGAAGCACAGACATAGGGGGTCCTCCAACGGCTGAATGCCGTCACCCCTCTGTGACTCTCCTACACCTTGGGGATTGGCCCGTCGATGCGTCGCTCAACATATAAACATTTCGCACAAAATCCACTCAAGGTACCATTTAATCGTATACAGGAATGTACCATTGTCCTTACTTCTCTTTTCCCTAGACCCCACGACTAGCCTATCGCTTAGGGTGTCCTGTCTCTCACTCAGTGTAGGTCAAGGTCCTAATGAAACCAATTGCTATGCATCCAGGATTTCTGATACCTTTAAATATTTCCATGACTTATGCATATTGTGGATGCCAAGTGCTCAAACAATTATAAAATCAATATTATGCACATGTGGAAAACATCCTTTCAATGATTTTCAACTACCGTTCTTATGCGGCGTTGCATGAACCTAGCAACAAGGAAACCCTCCTGCTACTAGGCTCTTATTTTATAATTATTCACCGACCTATATGGTATGCAAACAAAAACAACAATCTTTTCATCATTTTACTCCACATTTAGACGCATTCTAACCACTCTACCCTCCCATCGATCAAATGTTGCATTGTTGTATAGATTTATAGGGCATTCTGCCATCATTTTATGTGTAAAGAGCGAGAAAAACACACTAGAACAAGAAGGTGGGGTTGAACTGAGGCAAATCCTTATGCTTTAGTCCCCACAAACATTTAGAAACATTGTTCTTAATTTTCATTAATTTTTCGCACCCAAAATGCATTTTTTTCCTATTTTTGTGATTTTCCTCTATTTTCCTTGTATTTTTTCTTATTTTCTGCATTATTTAATTACTGAAAATTCAAAATAGGTTATGGGCTGTGGCCCTTAGTTCCTTCTTGCAGCAAAAGTGAAAATTTAGTTGGTGTTCCTATTCATTTTCCCATTTTTATGCCCAAAAACATCATTTTCCCTTGATTTTTCATATTTTACGTGTTTTAGTGTATTATTTTGAACCACAAGATGCATATTTTTTTTGATTTTCTGATTATGATCAGCAAGTACTCATGGAAAACAGCAACATAAACAATTTTTAGCCCACATGAACAACATTTTATCAATCAAAAGCCATGAAATCTCAAATTTCCTTTGAAAAATTTGAATTACCGCTTATTTGCGTGTTTCGGGTTTCATGTCCATGGCTGCAAATCTGAAAATCAGCAGCACTTCATGCTCAGCACGATCACAAATCACCATTTCCAGCCCGTGAAGCAATCCGATCCATGTCGGACAAGCCTCCACTATTCTTTCTTCTTCCTTCCTCTTCCCACATGAATTCCCCCTTAGAAGAGAGAAAGGGAGGAGAGAGAAAGACTAGATTTCCATCTCAACATTCAGGCCATCAATTGAGGAGGGAAGGGCGGCGATAAGATCAGCATACAGAGGGGAATGAGGGGCAATCATCATTTGTAGCGGTTGTTTGCAGCCCCACATCTCCATCTCCATCATGAAGGGCGCATTTTTCGCTCGCATGCTGGCGTGATCTCCTCCTCTCTCTCTCCACGATTCTTCCCCAACATTTCATGTGGCATTTCATTCTTGGGCTCCCAAGGGTCACTTACTCATTTGGGCCAAATTTTGTCCACCCCTTCGCATCTTGACCGTTTCCTTGGCCATTCCCCCGTCCGGACTCGGAATTGAGCTCTGAAAAATCCTGGGCGTCCGGCTTAACATCCCGCATTGGCCAGTAGCTCGTGTCAACCCCAGTATCAATTATTAACCCTATTTTTTAAATTCAATGATTCAATGTGTATTCTTAATTCTATGGTTTTTATCATGCGCACATGTGCATGCTCAAGAATCAATTTCAGGTGGTTAAATAATTATTAACTTTGGTTTTTTAATTATGTGAATTGCTAATTTTAAGTGGTTAAATAATTGTGTGTCTGTTGGCGCGTCTATTTGCGCGGATATATAGACCCAAAATTCGCAACTATTTACACGCACGTTTACATGCACTTATAGACGCTCTGATAGACGCGCCCCACTTTGCATGTCTAACATGCGCGTCTATGCCTCGTTTCTGTTGTAGTGATATAAGTGTATCACAAAGAATGAATAAACATTTGTAACTCTTTCATGCTATGAAATAATTGATAAAAATGATAATGCACTTGTTCACAATAATTTGGCAAGACAAATATATTATGTAGATCGTTTTATGTTTTCTTGCAATCTACCTCCAGGAATCCAGACGGACCTCGCAAAACGGTTGTCCCTTCTTATCCCAATACCACTTTAAACAACTGTATATCTAAGATGATCTTGGAGAAGCTAAGGTAATTTACTAAAATAATACTTTGTAGGTTGTCAAAATAATTCATCTTATCTACTACAATATTTAGATATATGGTGTGTTATCGAATCTCTTGCTCAAACTTCACCATGATACCAAAGTCCATTACGGAGCACATTTTGGCAATGTGCTCAATTCAAAAATATCACCCATGTGACCACACCACACTATAGATTTTGTACTGTACATTGAAATGGCTACGTTAGTTGTCTTGTATAAAATCTAGATAGAACAATAAAGAAAGCATGTAGTCACCTTCTAACTACATCCCCTTGAGAATTCCCATTTCTCCCTAGAGACTTCTACCCCTTCACATGAAGCTATAGTTAAGCCATCATGTAACCACTTCCTAGGCATGAATTGGGGCATCTTCTCCATATCCTCAAGATATCAAACCAATTGATGGTGTGTGCTATGGTAAAATTTTGATTTAGCATCCATAACATACTCTTATCTAAATCCACTCTTAGTGATCATTCGAAAATATACACACCAATGTCTCGAACACTAGCAAACCTTCAACCTTGCTTTCCTTTGGATGAGCTCATTGTCGCATAAAGCCCTTCAACGTTTTTATGAAGCACTTTGAGAGAAACATCCATCGGGAATGGATGGGTCCTAAAATCTACACTTCATCCATGAGATGTATTAGGAGGTGAGTTTGTATCATGAGCATGCTCATGGGTAGGTACTTCTCAAAGAGGTAGATTGTCTCCACTACTTCTTGCCTTATGGATTCAATAGAGGATGTCTTGATCTCCTTTTGTGAGATATGTTGCGCTAAATTCGAAAACTTATAAATCATCGAATGTATCTCTAGAGTGAGATACCCCACAATCACGATCAGTATGAAATCTAAGAAATTTAAAGCATTACAAATATCAAATCAATATAAAATAGTGAAATATTGATTGTAGTACTATCAAGTCTAAACAAACTTGACATATCTTGTGCTTATTACTATTAGGACTTTAGTCGTGTTATTTGGTTATCTTTCAAAAAAGTGAACCTAAGAGAACAAAGCATACCCATTTGTGTGTGGATAGACCTAATAATTTACTTCACCATATGCTTCTCTTTAGTGGATAGGACCCAAGGAGCATGAGATAGTTCCATACGACCATTAGATCTTTGATTGTGGGGCCAAAGCATCTCTATCTTTCCTATATCCTTCAAATCCATTCGTTCCCCTATGGTCTCTATTTCCTATGATATGATCCCATAATAAGCTACCCACATTTTGAAAAATGTACATGGGATCCAACAAATGGTTGATCTCTAAGTGGGTCCAATATGGCAACTCATAGAGAATTGAGAACCATCACATTTCTCTTGGAAGTGACTTCTCATGGATCATCTTCCATTCATACTAGCTTTGGGTATTCATTCATACTAGAGGTCATCTAAGAAAACCCGCTCTCAAATCGTGGCCCTCGAGCAATAATGTGGTGTGGCTATGACCAAGACATGAGTGTATGTCTCCAAGATCCACCATGGCAAACACAGAAGATAAAACCTTCTTTACTTGTTGAAATAAGTTGAGATTGTTAGAAACAAATATGGTATCACCTATCTATAGTGCAAGAATAACGAAACTATCAGTGCAATGCTTGACATGTAAGTTAGGATCTGAAGAACAAGAGATAAAACCTTGTTTTGTAAGGAAGAGATCAATCTTTTGATACCAAGCTCATGAGGGAATATATTTCTCATTGTAGCAAATTGAGCACATATCCATCTATGATATTGTCCACTTCCTTTGGTTAATTGGTGAATTGGTTTAACTAATCGGATGTGCTAACGTGTTTCTTTGGTTTTTAAAGTGGGCCTAATCTCCAAAGTTTTTGTGAGCTTCCTCTTTATGTTTTGATTCTCCTACATCTCCAAGTCCATAACTTTAGACTGTAACTCCATATTCTCCACGTGTGTAGCATGCATAGCATCTTCAATGATAGGCATTGCTTGTTGTAGGCTCTAGTTCTCCCTATCCTTCTCAGCCAGTAATCTATCATTTTCCATCAAAGACTACACATTCCCTTGTAATCTTGTCTACATATTTATCAAGGCTTGATGAACCCCTACTAATCCTTGTTTAACAAGTCAGCATGTGTATCCATACAATCCTTCATTGCCTTTACAAACAAACTTTACAAATGATATAAGCCCTTCAAATTGTGGTGGCCTTTGAGTGACTGGATTGGGTGGATAAATGCACCCATCAACCCAAAGGTTCACATTTTTCTTCCCTACATTTCTTTCTTGTTGCATCCTGTATCTTATTGCATCATCCGTTGAACATTGGTACATATTCATCCTCCAATTGAAAGTGAATATCTCTCTTTCTCTTGGTATATCCTACACCTGCATTCTGCAAAGAAAAATATATGCCAATTTTAACTTGTATTAACATTCAAATCTCATAATTACACACCTATGATTCACTATATCTATGTTAGATCTCGTCTCTTTCTGTTGATTTCAATCATGATAGCCCCTAATCAAATGCTAATCAGCCTGTAATCCTAGCTTTTAATCTACCTCTAATTAGCGCGCACACACACACACACACACACACAAGAAGAATTGATCAAATATATTTAAACACATTTATACAAAAGCTTGGCTTGTGGAGAACAATGACATCATCTTATCTTCTGCCCTAATTTACTCTTTGTCACTCTATCACTTATTTTCTT
Source organism: Lygodium microphyllum (assembly GCF_053477565.2). NCBI lineage: Eukaryota > Viridiplantae > Streptophyta > Polypodiopsida > Schizaeales > Lygodiaceae > Lygodium > Lygodium microphyllum. The sequence goes on along the minus strand of NC_141141.1, from coordinate 150,387,822 downwards.
AGTTCATCTTACATAGTCCTTTCTCTTTCCCCCCTTCTCCCTCTCTCTCTCTCTCTATGAATTTATGCTTAAGGATTAAATAATAATTGTGAAGAATAATATCATCACTGAAACTAAAAAAATAAAGATACCTCCATTATCACTTGATAGCTTGTAGTATAGACTGTTGAAAAAGATATCTTACAACATAATACTGAAGAGGGAGATTGCTTGTAAGCAAGGTAGAGAGTGTTGTAGATAGAGAGTGTAAATGTTAGTGTTAATGTTGCGAAGGTGGAGTGGTGTTGTGGTGTATGTTGGTTTTTGATTTTTTTTTATAAATTTGTTGTTTTTTCTTTGTTTGTGTTTTTTATAGTCGTGTAAAGTATTTGTTTGTTTGTTTTTTTTCATTTATGCATTCTTTTTGTTTGCCCGATGAGCTTGCGCACACGGATTTGCTCGATTTTCTCCAGATGTTTTATCATATTGACCATGTGATTAACCAACGACGGAGTTGAAGCGGTGCGGAGGAGATCGGTTACCTGGGAGTCACCGAATGCGATGTTCTCCGTGCCCTGGTCGATCGGACGGCTGCCAAGCTCGCTCACTCTCTCACTCTCTATCTCTCTCGCTCTCCGTTGGTTGGAAATGGGGTTCTCTTGCCCTCCCGGAGTTTATACCCTGCTAGTTCTGCCCTGAACAATACAGATTCCTTCCCTGGCGTTTCCTATGCAGTTACCTTTGCATTTACTCCATTTTTCCTTTCGTTTCCTGTGGTTTTCCCCCTGTTTCACAGCAGCAGCCCCCTGCCTCTTCGTGTGTGATTTCCTACTGCTAATCTATCCTAAACACAACCTGAATCGAAAGCAAAACACTGAACTAGTTTCTCCATGTTTTCCAATCATTACTAACCAAATTATTCCAAAATACTTACCTGTGTTGAAGATTGAAAACACCCGACTTCCTACCTATCTCAAGCTCCGTTTCGGGGATGAATACCCTCCTGTGATGCTCGATATGAGGTGCGTAAGTGCTCAAGCTTGAATCCGTTGGTCCCGGCAACGGAACCAAAATGTGGGAGCTTTTGCTCAACCGCCAAGACCCACGGACCGCTTATTGTTTCAAGCGTTCCAAGTGAGCTCTAATGGCTATCTCTCACCTAGCCGACGCACCATCGATCCTACAAATGCAGTGAACTTACCTTGATGCTCGATCGAGTACCCTCCTCTCTCTTGCACTTTGGTAGCTCCACGATTCTAGATGCTAGCTCAAGCATCCTCAAGCCTCCTCCATCTCCAAGCTCCATCCTCCATAGCTGCACGCGCAAGAGAACAGAAGAGAAGAGAAGAGAAGAGAAGTAGAGGAGAGGAGATGGTGAAGAGCTTCACCCTCTTGATCCCTCACTCTCACACACACTCACTCCCTCACACTCTCACACTCCCTCTCTCAAGAGCACACACAAGCAAGAAGGAGAGAAGAAGAGAGGAAGAAGAAGACTAGTTTTGCCACACACCAAAGAATGAGCTCTTCATTCACTTTTCAACCTTATATACAAAACCCTACTTCCCTTTTGGGCGGTCATCCCCTTTTCCCTTTTTTACATGGCCGGTCATACCCTACTTCCCTTTTGGGCGGTCATAGCCTAGGCCCTGTTTTCCATTGTCATTTTATCTTCCTCGTTTCCTTTTCACCGCCCTTCTACATTTAAAAATTGCATAGGTGAGAGCCCAGCGCTCTTTTACAAGATTTTAGGGTGCGCTTTTTTATTCAAAAATGTGCCTTTCCCTTTTTGTGTTTGCCTTGGACTTTTAAGGTTGTCCTTGCGCTTTTGACATTTTCTCCTTTTCTTTCTTCAGTCGGGCTACCTTTTTTCCGCCTTTGCCTTGCGTCTTTTCCACTTTCTTTTGCTTTCTTCGTGTTGGGGTTAACAAAGAGAGAAAGAGAGGGAGAGGGAAAGGGAGGGGGAGGAAATGAGAGAGGGAGAGAAAGAGAAAGAGAGGGAGAGGGAGAGGGAGGGAGAGTGCATTCTCTCTCTCCCTCTCCCTTTTGCTTGTTTAATGTTTAAATCACTTTCTTTTTTGCTTGTTTAGGAGAGGAAATGAGAGAGAAAGAGAGGAAGAGGGAGAGAGAGGGAGAGAAAGAGAAAGAAAGGGAGAGGGAGAAGGAGGGGGAGGAAATGAGAGAGGGAGAGAAAGTGAAAGAGAGGGAGAGGGAGAGGGAGAGGGAGGGAGAGTGCATTCTCTCTCTCCCTCTCCCTTTTGCTTGTTAAAGGTTTAAATCACTTTCTTTTTTTCTTGTTTAGGAGAGGAAATGAGAGAGAAAGAGAGGGAGAGGGAGAGGGAGAGGGAGAGGGAGGGAGAGGGAGAGAAAGAGAAAGAGAGGGAGAGGGAGGGAGAGAAAGAGAAAGAGAGGGAGATTGAGAGGGAAAGGGAGAGGGAGGGGGAGGAAATGAGAGAGGGAGAGAAAGAGAAAGAGAGGGAGAGGGAGAGGGAGGGAGAGTGGATTCTCTCTCTCCCTCTCCCTTTTGCTTTTGTAGAGTGTTAAGATATATTGTGAGAGGGAGAGGAAATGCGAGAGAAAGAGAGGGAGAGGGAGAGAGAGGGAGAGAAAGAGAAAGATAACATATATTGGAACGATAGCATATCCATGATTATGGTAATGGTATCCACTTTGCTTTTTTTATGGGTACCATTACATCGACTCCTTAAGAGGGCTAAAAATTAGTCATACACTTTATAAAGTCTAATTAGGAGATTTAAGATGCGCGATAATAGACTTATCGATAATGGTATGCAATGTGCTTTGCCATGGGCCACGTACATTGGTGACTCTTTAAGATGGCTTAAAATTGGTCATATCCTTCATAATGTCCAAGTAGGGGATCTAATTGTGATATGCATAATTCATTGTTTTTGTATTAACTTTATAGGCATAACAAATTAGAAATCATGCCAACTAGTCAACGGAAGGACTAACAGAAAATGATACCCTAGCTAATGGTCATTACGGTACTTCATCAAAATGAACCCAAAAGTATTGTTATAGAAGAAGAATCCCTTAAATTGAGCATATGATATTTTTTTCAAATGTTATGACTATGAGTAGAATTGATTGAAACAAATTTTATTACTATAGTTGATAAATTTCATAGATGGCATTAATTTTAATACATGGACCTAGGACAAAAAAACCACATTTCTAAGATGCTTTTTGTTGAGACTGATTCATTATTAGACTAAGAGATCCTCAATGATGCTCATAAATGGATTACTTATACTCAAAGCCCTCTAGTGCAGTTGTATAAGTAATCCTAGTAGAGCCCCTCTAAGATACTCAAAGTACATAACGTAGAGACTGTAGCTAGGTATATAAGGTATAATGGTTGTACAAGAAGACACCTCAATAATTGACTTATCACCATTAAATCCCAAAGAAGAATCATGTTCCATCCCCTTCAACTCTATATTCACCTTGTAAAGAACTTCATTAATCATAGCATCCTTGTCACCAATCTTTTTGTTGCAATGATGAAGTAACATATTCATAGCTTTTCCTTTTAGCATCTAAGCCATTATCCAATCTTTTAGTCAAGTTCAAACATTTAGTCTTCGACTCATGAACCTTATGAACCAATGTTTTTTTTTCAATAACGAATAATTATCTACCGGGACAAACAAATCCTTGAGCATGGTATATGGCCGAGATATAACATCAATAAATCTCTCAACTACTATGTACAATGCATTCTTTACATTAATCAGTAAAGCATTTCTTATATCTTGAAGTTTAGATTTCAACACCATGGATGCATCAATATCAACCTCAATGTTTTACAAAATTTGCTTCTTAAGCTCTTGCAGAGGCTAAAACCTCTCAAGCAAGAGCTTATGGCCAACTTGCAACTTGACATACATCTCCATAAAGCTATCCATTTGAGCCTCGTTTGTTGTAATGTAGATAAGATGGAAAACGAAGAAGGTCTTATTGTTCAAGATCGCGAGGCGTATCTTAATCACCGTGTCCCATGTCCTTGCTCTCAATGCAAGTTGGCAATTAGACGAAAACGCCGATTGTCTATAGAACACGTACGACGATTTGGCGAGTTTCAATCTAAGATCATTGATCAGGCGATTGCGGATTTTAAGCAAACGGTAATTTGAAGTTAATATTAATCATGCATTGTACTCACAAGCTAATTGAAAACCATACACAATAAGATTGGGTCTTATTGGCAAATTTTCTATCCAGGGGGGTGATGTCTCGTCCCAAGGGGGAGTGTACCCTTTGCGACCAATTAGAAGAGTTTGTAGGCGTGCGATGGATGGAGTGTAGGAGCCAATCCACCACTCGCAAGGCCAATCTATACCGTCAATGCCAGAGGAGACAGACAACCTTCCAGACCTACCTACAATCTTGGAGCCTGAGATGAAGGCAATGATCGATGCATTGATTCCCATGGATGTCAAGACATCTGATCCGCTTAGAGAGGAAGCATCCATACCATTATATGATGGGTGCCGAGTATCTCAGTTGAAGACATTGCTTGCACTCTTAAGTGTGCAAGCAAAATATGGGTGGAGCGATACGAGTGTGACCAAGTCATTCACGTACCTTGCACATAGGCTTCATTGATTTTTTTTTTGACACTATTATTACAAACATTTGTGCTTTTTCAGGGTGTTTTATGATTTTTTTTAGGTTATTGAAATATCATATATTACCACCTACAAATACCATGCTTGAGTCTCGTGATGATGCATGACATGTTTTACGAAAGCTTGGCATCGACTACAATAACATCCATGCATGTATCAACGATTTCATACTGTTTCGAGATGAATACGAGACTATAGAGACATGTCCAAAGTGTGGTGCTCACAGGTATCGACAGGACTTGCAAGGGAAAACCATCCCTTAAAAATTTCTCAGACACTTTTCGCTCATCCCCCGCATAAACCACATCTTTCTACGTCCGGCATGGCAAGCTTGACAACGTGGCATGTGTAGAATAGATCCACGGATGGAGTTCAACAAATATCAGCGGATTCGCGCGCATGGAGCCACATTGACTCTACCTTCCCAGGCTTTGCGCGAGAGCCAAGGAATCTTCGACTCGGTCTCATAATGGATGGTGTGAACCCATTCGGTCTGCGCTCAACTTCTTACAGTGTGTGGCCTATAGTCCTTGTCAACTACAACATCCCTCCATGGCTTTCTACGAAGAAAGGACATCTCATCCTTAGCTTGCTCATCCCAGGCCGCTACAAAGTAAAAAATATGGACGTGTATCTTCATCCATTAGTCGATGAGCTTAAGATTTTCTGGGAGGAGGGGGTCACTGTGCAAGATATGAGCAGGCACGATGGTCGGCGGTCAGCCAACATTCGAGCCATTCTCATGTAGACGATGCATGACTTTCCGGGATTGGGAGAGTGCTCAGGTGAGCAGACCTCCGTTCTCGCTGGTAATATCTATATTTTATCTCATTCAATCAAGTATTCAATAGGTCGTGGCTCGCCTTACAGGTCTGGTTACCTCAGACTATCATGCATGTCCATTGTGTGGGCCACAATTAGACTCCCGAAGGTCACGAACCATGAAGAAGATGGTATATCAAGGACACACCGCTTTCTTGCCCTGAGGATCATGAACTCAGGGAAGGTTTCCTTGGACGACCTCCAACACGTATGAACGCCGCAAGCTGGTACGAGCTGAAAATAGTCAACCCGAAATCACATCCAAATGGAATGCGACGGTTCTCAGTTTTCTATGAGTTGCCATATTGGACCCACTTACAGGTCAGCCACTTGTTGGATCCCATGCATATTTTCAAGAATGTGGGCTGCTTGCTATGGGACCACATCACAGGAAAGAGAGACACTATAGGGGCACGAATGGATTTGAAGGAGGTAGGTAAGATGGAGGCGCTTTGGCCGCAATTGAGTGCTGATGGTCCTTGGGCTTTCTCCACTAAAGAAGAGTGCATTATGAAGCAAGTAATCAAGTCTATCCGCACTCCGACGGGTATGATGCGTTCTCTTAGGTCCGCATTTTCTAAAGATGACCAATTGTCGGGGCTAAAATCCCATGATTGGCATAAGATATGTCAGATTTGTGCTACGAATGGATTGTAATTATCATGGGCATTTTGCAATTCGAAAAGTGGCCATTATTCATAATGCTTTCTCATTTGTGGCAGTTTGTCCTACCGATCGCGATCGCAGGATGCCTTACTATAGAAATTCGCAGGGCCATTTATAGGTTGTCGACTTTGGTGCAATGGATCTCATAGAAAGAGATTAAGACATCCTCTATTGAATCCATGAGGTGGGGAGCAGTGGAGACGGTCTATCTCTTTGAGAAATACCTGCCCACTAGCATGCTCACGATACAAGTCCACCTTCTTGTGTATCTTGTGGACGAAGTGGAGATTGTTGGACCTGTCCATATGCGATGGATGTTCTTCCTGGAGCGCTTCATGAAAACCCTGAAAGGCTTTGTGCGACAACAAGCTCGGCCAAAAGGTAGCATGGCCGAAGGTTGGTTGGTGTCAGAGGCGTTAGTGCATATCTCACAATGGCTACCAACGGTGGAAGCAGACAATGAAATGCTATGGACGCTAAAGGACGATGATAGACTGACTGGAGATGTGGTGTTTGGAAATGGGGTAGAAAAAAGAATGGATGCCTCAATGGAAGAGAAGGTGAATCACTTTTGTATGTTGCACCATGCCTCCATGGAGACGTGGCTCGCCAAGTACCAGATTGCAAGGCAAGATCGAGAGGAAGCGCGAGCTGAATTCCTACATAGTACACGTCATCGACCGATTTGATATCCCGAAGGCAAGGAGGAGATGCCGCGGTTTATTTCAACAGGATGGTTCCATGGAGCCTTGACCGCAGCATCTAGCGAAAGGACAGAGGTCTCAATGGAGGAGTGGGAATTCTCGAGGGGATATAGTCCAAAGGTGATGAGGGGTTTAGAATCTGTCGTATTTAAATTTTATATGCGACATCTAATTTGAGTGTTTCAATGTACATTACAAAATATATAGTGCAGCGTGGTCGCGCGGACAGCATTTTCGCGTAGAGCGTATTGACAAAATGCGCTCCACAATGGATTGTGGTGTCATAGCAAGGTTCGAGCAAGAGAGCCGACGACGAGCAATGGATCTGAACACGGTTGTGGATGAGATGGAGTATTTTGGAAACTTGCAAAGTATTATTACTGTGGATTACCGTAGCTTCTCCATGATACTATTCGATGTGCAGTGGTTCAAAATGGTACTTAGAGGAGATGGAGCAACAGTTCAACGAGGTCCATTGGGATTTCTCGAAATAGATTCTAAAAAAAAAGGACAGATTTGCATGACACCTTTGTGTTGCCGGCGCGGCCCATTATGAACAGGTGCATGGAGTCATTTGCTTGCTAATTATAATACGACATGGTTTTATGTCACAATGGTTTGAACTCGCTTTGTACGTGTTTGTGAATAGGTAATCTTCTATCCAAACCCCCGATAACCTCGATGGTAGTATGTTATACCTTCAACTCCCCGAAGTGTGAGAGTATATGATCAAAGCGATGTTTCGAGAATAGATAAAGATAATATGCAAATAGAGGGGTCGATATTACAAGGGGTGGAGGCCGTCAAAAGCTTGGAGCCCTCATCGGCTAACAATGATGGAAATACACGAGTCCAAGAAATTTTTGAGAATGAGGCGGACTCATTCTTTTGTGGTGACATATCTATCGACCTTCCAGTGTATGCGGAGTTCTGTCAGGAGATTAACATGGGACCATAGGATACTTCATACTTGGAGCATCCACTTACTCAATTCGTTGTTTAGATCTCTTATAAAGGAACATAAGATATGCATTTTAAGAGGAATTTTTTAAAAATCATTTATATTACTGTGCTTTGTATAATTTAAATTGATTGTTCTAACATCATTTTTTATCTGTGCAGGTGATATTTTCAGGATGAGTCGAGGGATGAGCCATGAGGAGTTGCATGACATCTTCGCATGCATGTCTCCAGACCAGCTCGGAGATTCAGAGAGATGGCAGACCAGGAGTTGTCTCGTTCTTCGTCAGGGCGCTCTGCTAAATCTGCTTCAGCGCGATTGGATGCTTCGACTGACGATCTCAACGCTCACGACTTGGGCCAAAGGGAGGAACTGCATTGGGATCAAGGAGATGCTGCTGTGGAGATATGGATGTGGTGTCTCCGTCTCGTCGTTCAGCTGGAGCTGCGTCACCTCCAGGATTTGTCACACCAGTGGGGACGTCTACTCCAGTTACTCTGGCTTTTACGCAGCCGTCAGTAGGTGGCACCCCTTTGGGTACCACCCCTTTGGATGCCACTCCGAGAGAGGTTACCCCTCTCGGTACACCGGATGTAGAGGGTCTCCTGGATATGCCCAGGAACGTGGACGGAGATGGGAGAGGACCCATCTTAGGCAGACTTCTAGGGGTTATGGATATCTGGTCGATAGTAGGTCAGGAGCCATCATCATGAATGATGAGGGGAGGAGGGTGATGGCTCGCATGAGAGAGTTGTGCCAATAAGTTTTTCGGCACAACGTCCTGGATCATTGGAAGAACATATCGGAGGGGAGAAAGGACTACATAGTAGCATCCTTGCACGAAGAGTTTCCGGTGCTAGCCGCAGTAAATAGATTCTCTACGGGCTAGATGATGGATTGCATGCGTGCATACATGTCACATAGACGATCCGACGCACGCAAGGCAATCAAGAGTGGGGCTACAAAGCTCGAGTGGTTAGATGCAGACGACTGGCGCCGATTGAAGGAGGAGGCTATAGATTCTCCAGGACGTTGGAGTCAGCAGCACGAGGCAGCGAGGGCACGACTCGAGGCCGGAGTGGTCCATCATCTTGGGAGTGGCGGCCACAGGATATATTTGGAGGACTTTGTAAGTTTCTATTTTGTTTGCTTGTTTGTTTTTTTAAAATATTCTTTGTACTGACAATCATGTTTCTAACAGTTAGCATTTTGTTTTCTTTGCAGAACTCCATTACAAATCGCGATCCGCAAGGCCTTGAGACTCGATATGCAGAGAGGCACGGTCTCAATGCATTGATCGACCGATTGTATCGACACGGCGGCCCTGTAATTAGTCACTCATCTTTCTTGTCCGTAGTTACCATAAGATATTTGAATGCATTATTGTATGGTGGATTAATGTGTTGTTTCTTTTTCTACAGAATCCGTTCGATGCTCCTTTGCGACGGGACGAGCTTTCGGGGAACGAGGATTTGTAGCTCGCCCTTGGATCCTTGGAGCTCACACACCTTTATTTTTTAGTCGCCTGATCTATGTAGACATTTTCTATGTATTAGTGATATCCTGTCATGATTGTACCAATCGCTTTTTATGCGATCATGTATTTATTTCATGTATCAGTTTTATGATTTCAGTATACATTCTTTTTGTTTGCAAGCGCTTTGTATACAGTAGTGCAGAAACTATTTTGTATGGCTCTCATACAGCACACCTGCCACAAAATTTTTTAAATCCCTATTACTGTCGCTATTAGCGTCGCAAATTTACTGCTCGCGTCGCTATTGTCGTCGCTATGCGTGTCGCAAATTTACTGGTTGCGTCGCTATTAGCGTCGCATTTGTGACGCTAATAGCGATGCATATAGCGACGCCAATAGCGATGTTTCTATGGTGTTGTCAATAACGACGCTTTTTGCGACGACGGGGGAAAATTTTGTTATTTGTATTTTCGTCGCTTTAAACGTCGGTATAAGGTCTATATCTTGTAGTGGTTGAATTAGATCAATGCCCTATCCAACTAACATTCAATAGCCCTTCTAACCTTAATAATGATCCACTACCTTCCATATTTATCCCAACATCTCAAAGCGATGATAAATTTGTGAAGCTTCATCTACTTTTATTTATCACCTTGATCTAAGTGAATGTTTACTTCATTATTAGGTTGATCACTTGAGTCACATTATATCATAGTTTATGATATAAGATGCACCAGTCATGCATATTTCCTTATCAACTTTTAATTATTACTCATAGATAGCAAGGAGAGGAGCCTTTACGTGAGCTTGTCATCAAAGTTTAGATACTTAAATATTATCATCAAAGTTGAGATACTTGAATATTATCCATGAGTGTTTTCCACATTTATCTTCATCATCTCATTATTCACATGATACAGATAGCCACATATGTCCATCCATAAGGTTTTGTGCTTTTAATCATGTTCTTGTGTCATTTCTAAACGTCTTATAGTAGGGTCACTACCTCCACCTAACCATAAAGGATCATGGAGCCTATAAGAGGATCATGGGTTCTAAGGTGAGGCATTTTTTCTCATTCCTACCTAGATGCAAGTTTTATAAATGGATAGTTTCTCACTTATCTCTTTATTTGAACAAGAGGTTTCCATGAATGCTACAAATCTACTTAATTGATTATCTGTTTAAAGAATAGAAAGTCTTATTGCATACAATAATGAAAACCTATAAAAGCAACAAGAATAGTAAATAAAAATAACAGAGGCTAGCTAGATTTGTAAGCAAATGCATGTGTGAAGTAAGAAAATGGTAACCTAGTAACTAGTGAAAAAGGATATGTGATGCAAACACAGAAGATGAGAGACTAAATGGAGTAGACGAGAAGAAAGACAAAGTCCTTGTAAACTATGCTTTGCTAGTTTAACTTTAGTTTCGTAGCTTAGGAGCTATCACATTGACTAGGGTACCCATCTAATTGAACTATAATGTGTGATAGCTACACTTTGCCCATAACTCGAGCAAACGTTCAATTGTCAAGGGTTCTATAAAGATACACTACATCACTCTGGAAACATGAATCCCAAAAAAAGAAAAAGAGAGAGATCATGTAGACGAAAAAAAATTGTATGATCTTAACTTGTATCATTATTGAACCCCAGAAAAAGAAAAAAGAGAGAGATCATGTAGACGAAAAAAAATGGTATGATTGACATTAACCAATACACTTCATGAAGTACATCAATGAGGATGGAGACACCCACATTGTATTAGTGAGATGACGAGGAACCAAAAGATCATAGAAAATGCAGTTCCGCCTAGCACGAGTCACTATGCCGCACATATTCAAACATTAGAGGAAGGGTAGTGGCAACTCGAAGTACCTGCGTCCAACCATGAAAGAATTAAGGTTCATAACGGTACATTAACTTGTAGTACCATTGGCGTGCATGACATTGCTCCATAACGGTAGATTAACTGCCAGTACCATTGGTGTGTACGACATTGGCACGAGTGTATTGGAATGGAAATCGAGTTGTAAGACCCAAAAGTGATGTATTGGAATCGGATCGTACTTACCGCTCGGGCTGGGGTCCGATGAGACGAACAAGGCTCCACCTTGGAAGTCGCAAGTAGTGCCCTTGGCCTGCATTTTGTGCCAGTAGTCATTGACGGCGTAGGACGCATGGGCGTGAAGAGTGTTTGGATCAAAGCATGCTCCGCGGGGCTGGATGGCAGAGCAATCGGCGCTGTTGGCACATGACCAGTTTAGGAGGGTCTGGAGGGCTGCCTCTGGTAAGCTGGGCTTGAGGATACACCACACCGGATTTCCCTCACTATCGCCAGGCGCTGGAGGCACGTCATCTGCGCCTGCACATGCTTCACAATATATATGCCTTAACGCAGAGAGCTCACTACCTGATTCGCGATTCGCGTTAGTAGCGCAATCTACTTTTTATGCGTTGTATAATATAGTCCAACACTGGTTGCAGCAACGAAAGCGCAAATATTCATACCTGTGAGCAGTACCAGCATGCAGTTGGCAGCAATGACATGCAATAGCATGAGGGAAACAGTACGACAAGCGGCCATTGAGATCGACTTAAAGCTGCAACAAGTCTCCTGCAATATTTCGGGGATGGAGCAATCATGTGGGATGGTTTTATAGCCAGGAGCTGGACTTGCGCGCGAGAGGTCAGAGAGAATCCCTTTCGTTCTTATTTTTCCTCATTCCTACTTTTCTTTCTCCTTCTCCTTCCTTCGCGTAGGTAGTGGTCACACCGACCTTTTTTTTCTCTTATTAAAAAGCTTAGTTTCTGAAGCGGTATGTCAAAATGTATTATTGTATTGAACCTAGCCACATCCAAAGGCAATGCCCAAAACTCTGATAGAATGACCGCCAAAGCAAGTTTTGTAACAACGAGAGCCGAACAACCAGAGGTAGAAGAAGAGTTGCTGGCATAACCCTCAATGAAGTAGAAGATACTGAAGGTCCCACCTTCGAAACCAACTTGAAGAAAGTGAGAATTCACTCCTCTCTCAATAAGAAGGGACCAAATCGACAATTCTCATTGATTCAAACACCATCAACCTATAATGGTAAACCCTTTAAAATTTTGATTGATTGTGAAAGCACACATCAATTCATATCACCAAGGTGTGCTAGACAACTAGGCATAGACACAATGCATGCACCTGGGCTAATAGTTGAGTTAGCTGATGGAAAAGAAGTTTACTCAACACAACAGACAAGTAAGGTGGAGTTTAATCTGGGTGGCAATCAGACCAACATAAAATTCAAAGTGATGAGCTTGGGAATGTGTGAGTGCTTGTTAGGAATGGACTGGTTAATCCGCAATGACACTCATATTCATTATGAAAAGGGCCAAGTCACATTTTTGAATCTTGTAGGACAAGTGACCACACCACGAGTACCAAGAAAACCAAACATTCAATTAGTGAAAGCTTCTCGAATCGCTAAAGGTTTAAGAAAAGGCTCATCTGTACACCTAATCAAATTAAATAAGATTGAATAGGATAAAGAAGCCGAAGATGAGCCATCATGGCTTAGGGAATATGTTGATGTATTTCCTAAAGAATTAACTAAACTTCCACCATAGAGAGAAGTCGACCACGAAATCAAGCTAGCACCAGGAGTTGCACCAGTTGCAAAACGACCATATCAAACGTCCATTTCGAAAGCCATAGAACTAAAGAAAAAACTCTTCAATTAGGAATACATTAGACCTAGTAACTCTCTGTCTCTGCATTGATTATCGAGGGCTAAATTAGGTAACAATCAAGAATAAGTATCCAATTTCAAGGATCCATGAACTACTTGATCGACTACAAGGAGGAAATATTTTCTCCAAGATTGATCTCAGATTGGGGTATTACCAAATCAAAATCAAGTAAGAAGATATTCCAAAAACTACTTTTAGCATAAGGTACGATCATTACGATTTTATCGTAATGTCTTTTGGATTAACCAACGCCCCTGCTACCTTCAATACATTAATGCAAGATATATTCAGACCTTATCTTGATGATTTCATCCTTGTATTCTTTGACGACATCTTAACATAATCCAAGAACACCATATTGGGGAATATGGGAATTTTCCATAAGTTTGGGACACGTGGTCAAATTGTTGGATTTTTCATAACTTGAACACTATAACTCCAAATCGAGCACTCTATAGCTCAATAGATTCCATTTTTCAAGTGCTTTCCAATGATAGGTTGCATCATATGGTTTTGAGAAACTTATGGGTATGTTATCCGGGTGCCACCTTTTTAGTATTCAAAAAATGAAAATTGGGAGATTCCCAAACTCACTAATATTGTGTTCAAGGATGAAGGAAGTCACGAGTCACAACTATAGATAGTTCTTAAGATAATGCAGACTCACAAGTTGTACGCTAAGAAGAAGAAGTGTGTTCTTCAAGAAGTAAATCGAGTATTTAGAGTTTATAATTTTAGTAGAGGGAATTTCACTAGATTCGACCAAGGTCAATGATGTATAAGACTGGCCCCCTCCAACCACTGCAAGTGAATTTTGTAACTCTTTGGGTTTAATAGGATGGTATCGAGTCTTTATCAAGATTTATGCCTTGATTGCTAGACCCCTCATCGACCTACTCAAGAAGTAAGTTGCCATTAAATGGAACCAAGATGGATAGTATAGCTTTGACAAGCTTAAGCTAAGTTTAGTCATAGCCCCAATCCTCAAACTACCCTATCTTAACAAAGAGTTTGAAGTGGTGACCAATGCGATATTTCTTGCGTTTGGATGCATACTCATGTAGGAAGGATATCCAAGAGTATATTCCTCCAGAAAATTGAAGACTCACTAGAGAAATTATGCTACTCATGACTTGGAATTACTTGCAATTATCCACGTTCTTAAGTTATGGAGACATTATCTACTTGGGAAGAAATTCTCACTGGTAATCAGCCATAAAAGTCTTAAATGGATCTTTACTCAACCAGATCTAAATATGAGGCAATGTCACTGGATTGAAGTCTTGCAAGAGTATGATTTTGAGATCAAATATAGACCAAGAAAAGAGAATGTAATTGCAAATGCTTTAAGCTGTAAATCATTTCTCAATGCACTTATCTCAGAAGAACCTCTTAGAGCTTAAACACTAACTATAATGATATCAATGCCTAGCAATCCCATCATCAAGCTAGCCAAGGAGAAGGCAAATAATGATCCCAAATATCAACAATTGTTGATTCAGGAAATTTAGAATAAAGAACAAAATTCTAAGCTTAAGACAAAGTATCTTAACTTGTCTGTTGAGAAAGGACTTGCCTACTTCACGATAAGATTATGTATTTCTTCAAGTTAAGATCTTAAGAAGAAGATACTATGGGAAGCTCATGATTCCCCATTTTTAGGTCATCCTGGCTATGCCAAAACTCTCAATGCACTTAGAAAAAGCTATCATTGGGAAAAGCTCAAAAAGTGACATACTTAAATACGTAATCAAATGCTTGAGTTGCCAACAAATAAAAGCTAAACGAGTTAAGCTGCCAGGAAAGCTACAACCGCTTGACATTCCTTAGATGAAATGGGAATTCATTAGTATGGATTTTGTAGTTGGATTATCCTCAGTTCAAGGAGGATACAACTCGATCATGGGAAATTTGGATGTGTTGACTAAGGTTACCCACCTTATTCCAATCAAAACCAGCTACAAAGCCTTAGATATTGCCAGGTTATTTGTCAAAGAAATCTTTAGACTTCATGGATTACCAAAGAGAATTATCAGCGATTGGAAAGGGATTATCAAAGAAATCTTTAGACTTCATGGATTACCAAAGAGAATTATCTTTAGACTTCATGGATTCTCTATTCACTTCGCATCTTTGGAAGGGATTATTTGAAGCTCTCAGTACACAACTTTGTTTTAGTACAACTTATCACCCTCAAACCGATGGGCAGACAAAGCATGTAAATGAGGTCATTCCAAACAAACTTAGGACATATTGTTGCAAAGAACTTAGACAGTGGATACAATATCTTCCTTTGGTGGAATTTTCTTACAATGTGTCTTATCATCAGAGCATTCAAATGACCCCATTTCAAGGTCTATATGGTTAAGAATGCCTAGCCCCGCTAAACTTCTTTGATCTACCTTGAAGGTTGAAGCCTACTCTCATTATGAAGATAATTAATGAGGTATTATATGCTAGTTCATGGAAGACCTATCGGGCCATTGTGAACACGTGCATGATCTTTTTTTTAAAAAAAAATTTCACAACACAAAACAATCACAAATGTTGATCACTTTTATATGTGCCCATTGAATATGTAATCTTTTATCCAAATCCCTAACAACCTTGATGATGGTATGTTGTGCCATCATCTCCTCGAAAAGGAAAGTGTATAATGAAAGCAATATTCCAATCATAGACGAGGAGAGTATGTAGGTAGAGGGGTCAATATTGCGTAGGGTGGAGGCCGAAGAGGGCTTGGAGCATGTAGAGGAGGTAGACATGGGTAACATAGAGGAATTGTCAGGAGGCCATGAATTCTTTAAGAATTAAATGAACTCCTCCTTTTGTGGTGACTTATCTATAGACACTCCACCGTACACGGAGTTATGCTAGGAGATTGACATGGGGCCATAGGTTGGGTTATTTTTGCATCCACTACTCAATTCATTAATGATTCACTTTTAAGGGTACTTTAAAATATGCATTTTAATTAGCATCATTTTTTTCAATGTTATTTTATCATTCTTTACTTAAATCTTTATATTGATTATGCTAACATAATTTTCTATCTGTCCAAGTTATCTTTAACAATACTTGGAGAGTAGGATGGGTAAAGTGATGAGTGATGAGGAGTTGCAAGAGATCTTCACACATATGTCTCCAAATAAAATGGCCCAATTTAGAGATATCATGGACGAGGAGCTATCTCCCACACCATCATTAGGCCGTTCTGTGAGGTATACCTCGGCACACTCTGATGCTTTGGTTTCTAGTAGACGAGGTCAATGCTCTAGTTTGGTCCCTCATGGAGAGAGTGGTTCTAGGGGGTGCTATGGATATGTGGATATGGTGAGCCCGAGGTCAATTCCAGATAGGGGTGCTACTCCTTACTCTCGTATAGGTTCCGGAGAGGGTGGCTCAATGGGTGTTGTGGAGGCACCGATGCAATGTCTCCATCTCATCGATTTGGTGGATACTTGTCACCTCAAGGAATTTTGGTTTTGCTCTACCATTCACAAATATTATGAGGAAAGGAGCAAGATATCTAGCATAAGAGACTTGTGCCAACAAGTGTTTAGGCACAATGTTTTGGACTATTTGAAGAATGTACTAGAGGGGAGCAAGGACTATGTAGTTGCATCTTTGCATGAGGATTTTCCAGTACCTACCACGTGGCTGAGAGGTTTTCCACTAGGTAGATAATGGAGTGTATGCGTGTATACATGTCACATAGATGTCACATAGACGATCAGAGAACACACGCAAGGCACTCAAGAGTGGTGCCTCAAAGCTTAAGTGGCTAGAGGGAAATATTCTCTAAGAAGATGGCAACAATAGTGAGGGCACGAGATTGGAGGCAGGGGCTATGCATCATCTGGGGGCGTGGCGGCAAGATGACTTATATGGAGGGCTTTGTAAGTTTTCTTTTATTCTCTCACTTTCTTATTTGCAATATCACTTGTACTAACAATTGTATTCTATTTTCTTTGCAGAACTCTAGTCACTTTTTTAAAAATAAATTATGTATGGTGGATTGATGTGTAGTTGTTCATTTTGTAAAGTCCATTCGATGGTACTGTGTGAAAAGAAGAGTTCCCTATCCTTAGGAGAATGCAAGAAGCTAAGTCCAAGGTATTGTGGACCCTACAAGATTCTCAAGTGCTTAGGTCCTAATGCTTATAGACTATAACTCCCTGAGAACCTAAAGGTTCATAATGTATTCCATATCAGTTTAATAAAGAAGTATGTACCTAACCCTAGCCACATACTTGATGATCAACAAGTTGTAATGCCTAACCAAGGAGTCCTTGAGCTACGGCCTGACAAGTTCTTAGATGTTAGGGAGAGACATTTGAGATCCAGAACCTTGAGAGAATACCTCATCCAGTGGAAAGATTATCCCGAAGAGGATGCCACTTGGATGGATGAAAGTACTCTCAACCAACAATACCGCCAGTTCTTCTCGAGATGAGGACATCTTGATTCCTCTAAGGGGGACAGAATGTAATATTTCTGCTTGAAATATTAATCAAACTTTTAAAAAAAACCCACACATCTTGCGCAAAAGTAGTGTAAAATAATCTCCCACGTCGATTAATGTCGGTGGCTAAGTGTTCCCTCCGCGCACAATGTTAAAATTCCGGCTCCGTGTCCTGCAAAAGAGGCCGGGGCTTGACAACCGCAAGCCGCACGGGAACACCTCTCCAAAAGGGAAAAAGAGGATAATTGTAAAAATTTAGGCAAATTTTTTTATTAATTACCCCCTCCCCTCAGCTGATGCATGGCAGGGGGAGAGGGAGTGTGAGAAGAAGTGAGTTAAGTGGAGAAGCATGTGGAGGAGAAGGCATGCAATCATGCCACAGGGGTGGCTATTCCCCCCCCCTTAGCCTATATAACCACCCCCTCCCTAGGATTGTGGGAGGGGAGAGAGGAGAGAAAGGAGGCAGACGTGCTGCCCGCCATCGTTGTTGCCATGCCAGGGAGTTGTTGCCACATGCTGCCCGCTGCCACCTATTGCAGCGCTGCTGTCGCCTCCACTCGACCATCACCATCATCATTATCACCTCCATCTTTGTCATCGACATCTTCTCCCACTAAACTACTTTCTTCTCTCTCCACAAGCTTCTGCTCAGAAGCATAGAAGCTTCTAAAAACAAGGCTTCTATAAGACTTGTTTATGCTCACCATTGCGGGTTAGCCTAAAATCACATTCTGTAAGGAACGTGTCCCGCGCAGAATAGAAAATCCAGGCAAAAAGGGATTCGATATGCAAAATAGTCAAAGAGGAGTTGCTGGACATGAATTTGATGACTCCCAAGAAAATGGCAAGAAGCGCACACGCGCGAGTTTCTTCCCCAAGCATACGCATGGACATCCCTACGAGCCCTCAAATCCAAGTTCTTAAAAGAATGATTCCGCATTAAAGCAATGCATTAGGCACGTTAAATTTTCTTGGGAAGAATGTATTTACGCATGTCTCTAATTCACATAGTAAAGTTAAAATACATTTGGAAATTTTTCTCCTTGAACGATTTACAAGAGTTAGTGCATGTCGTGCATTTGGATTGGTTGCATTTCCAAGTTGCAAATCCTAAGCGCATATTGCGTAGGTTTAAAAAGATGGAATTCTTAAGTGCATCCTTGATTGACCGCAAAAAAGAAAAGCGCATAAGGCATTTAGGTAGTAATTTTCTACTTGTAGATTCGTATGACGTAATCATTGTCGCTATTGTCCAAGTAGTTGCATTGCATGGAAATGAAACCATGAACTTGCTTGTTACATGCGAAGAGAAGCGTGCATTTTAAGTCGGATTAATTTCCGTAGAACGGATTAAATCAACATTAGTCTTATGACATTCGTCATGCATGAACTTCATTTATTGAAGTTGTATCTAGAAAAGATTGCATATCATATTAAAGCCTAAAATTCAATTGCATCAAACACAAGGTTGTAGGCATAGCTCCTTGATGTAAATCTATGTAGGTTTTATGTAAGTTATTCCCCAAGTTTTCAATCATCATGATTTTAGCAAGGAAAAGAAATGATAATTGCAAATCTTATAGTTGCATAAAAGTAATGAATTGCATATTTGCACGTAATGTGATGTCTTGCAACTATTTACACATTTAGAACAAGTTTAGCATCTCTAAGAAAAGATCATTTCTTGTCACAAGACAAGTAGACTGATTTAGCTAAATCACTTGTAATGACATAACCCACATGGGATTCTTGAAAGCATAAGTAGTTAGTACAACGAACACCTCAAAGTGCTAGCTAGGGTTTAGTACGTTAAAAATTCTGCCTAGTATCGCACTTGGGTTGCCAAGTCAAGACTTTTGATCCCAAAGGATCCTATCCATATTCATGGAATGTTGGGCTAGTTAGACGCCCATACAATAATGATCTAGGGTTTTATCCTAAGGATCGATCGACCTAATACTAAACTTCTGATTAAGTTTAGAAACCCTAGGGCCAAATGTTATTGGCCTAGTAAGGTTAGGGATTGGGTTGGATCAAGAGGACTCCCAAAACCTACATCTTGACCAGACATATTTCTTGACCAATAAATGTCGTTTGATGGGAAAATTGATCCCACGAGTTAGGTGCGACACCTGTGCAACAAGTTGCAGCGTTGCATGGTTTTGTGTTAAATCACAAAGTAGAGTTGCCACTCCTTAGAACAAGGTTGACAGGTTCTAGCGCAAGTCTAACTTGCAAGAGGATGAGTAGTCATCTTGCTACATCACTCTTCTTGGGATGATTTGCCAAGTTAGGGGAAGTTATGTATTGCCTAGCAAGCAAAGGATCAATCAAGGTGGGGCAATGAAGTTACCCAGGATTTACTGCCTTAACTTAAGGAACCTAAGGTGTTTGTTAATTTGGGTCAATAGGATATAAACCCCAACCCAAGGATAAAAGGGTAAACAAGCAATGAAACCCTTGGGGATCTTTCCAAGTCGCAATTGATCCCAGATTGGATGTTGGACGCATTCGGAGAAGAGGATTAACACCTTAGCAGTTGGCCAAATAAACGACCAGTACTAGATTGATTGTGTTTGTACAATTTAGGAGCACGGTTTGTATTGCTTTGCTCAAAGAACTAAAAGATGGAAAAATAATTAATGCTTCAGGTTGAAGGCCTGGAGGGAGAGGCAACATCAGTTACCCCCGATTGTCTGCCTGACCTAACCAAGGGGGTTGTTAGCCACGCTGGGAACATGGACCAAACCCGCTGCGAGAGGTCTCTCTGTTGGGTGCTACTTAGAGTAGGAGGATGCTTGGGTGCCAGGGTGGGCTCTAGCTGTAAATCCCTTGCCTTCCGGGTCCTGTACAAGAGGCCGACGTGACTCGTGATTGGATCTTGAGGCCCGCATACTAGTCTAAGGGCGAAAACTTGGATTAGTAATCCCTGTGGATTTGCGGGAATAGCCTTCGCGCGGATTACGGAATAGCCTACGGGCTAGATGATATGATGTATTCCAAAGATAAATAAGATCAATTGTTGAAAAGAAACTTGTTTGACATTGTTTTTCTTTGTCAGTGCTAAGATTACGTAAAGGAACCAGTGACTAATTGGATAATCAAGGAAGTTGTTTTTTGCATGTCAAACTAAATGTGGTAAGTAATTAGACAACTAAAGCAACCTCGAGGAAAGTGCAGTGGATGTGGTCATGGGTCCGTCCTATGGATGGGTGGTCCCAGTTGGCCAGGAACTTTTCTCAAATGAAATCGACAGCAAGGAACGATGACTTAGAATTTAGGATACTAGAGTCTCGATTTATGCTGTTTTAGGGGAACGGAATGGGACTATGCCTTATGGGCAGAGAGATCGAGATTTGCATCCCTCTCGTTTCCCATTATCCTTGAACCAAGTGCAGTATGAATCCGCTTCGACCCTGACATTTCTGCATAAAGTAGTTCGCTTGGGGTTCGATGCTAGCTATCGTTCTAGGAATTTGACCACTAGGAAAACCCTGATTCAGGTCGGTCCTAAGTGGAAACGGCCAGAATTCTTCCACTATGTGGCAGACTCGGGAAGACCTAGATTGCAAACCCCATGACATTCCATGGGAGTGTCGGGCGGCGCCTTCTGGATTCTCTTCCTGATGGGCTACTAAGACATGTCATACGAGCGAACAAGTGGACATGTTACAATATGTGTTATCATAGAAGTTCCAATGTTGTATTGTAACTCAATGAACTGATTACAAAGATAAAGTAAAACGTGGGCAAGAATGAAGTGACCCAAAATAGGAAAAACATATGGGAGAAAAAATCGGCCCAACATAGACGAGAAATATGAAAAATGCTTAAAACATTATCGCTTTACTTTTTGGCTGAGAATAGATGATAGAAATATGAACTCCAAATTGAGCATAGATTTGATAGGAAGAAATCTTGTGAATCCTAGCTTTTCTTGAGAAAGGCGTTTTCTTAAGAGTTTCCCAAATAGAAACTTTTAGGGTATCTAAGAAAGGCCTATATAGGTATATTTATTGATTGTCTTCTTCAAGGAATTGGTTGTAGTCGATCATGATAGCTCTGATACCATGTTGAAATGTAGAGAGATAAGATATGTAGAGACACAAGAGAAAGAGAAAAGGAAGAGACACACCATATACACTCCCAAAGACTAATATTTATATATATGTGAGACCTAGTCTATATAGGGTGAGCTCTATATAGATCCAACAAAGGGCATCATATATGAGGATGCTCTACGTGCCTAACTAGGATACGTTCCATGTACATCATATAGAGAGGGAAAATGATCATTAGGGAAACATGGATGATATCTTTTAAAGTAGGGCCATTTCTTCTACTTGAAAGCAATGGCCTACTTTAAGGTAGATATATTTCTTGCATGTGGCATGAGGGATAAAAGTCAATATTTGTGCTATGTGCATAAATCTTGTGCTATTGTTCTATCCTCATGGACTACATTTGCTCTGTGAGTCCAATGTTTTTTTTCAAGCATGGTTGTACTTTTGGTCATTGTGTCCTGTCTTTAGATTTTTATATCCTTGAGCTAGACACATGGTTAGATTTATATTTTGCTAGTAGATTTCTTGATTTTCAAGTATCTCTGAGTATTTTGTGTTTTTGAGCATTTCACTTATGTTTGTCATCAACTAGACTTTTATCCAAATTGTAGTTCATTGTAGGAGCACATCATAGTAGCATGGAAATCAAGCATTTCATTTTTGATAGGTATGTATGTAGATAATTGTAATCTTTTGAAATATCAATAGTCTTGAAAAATGGAATTGACAATTCAAGTGACAAAACTATGAGTGTAAATGTAAGCATTGCCACACACAAATTCAAGAAAATCTTGTGTTCAATTGATAGCAAATTCTAGACATCTTTTAAATTGATATATACTCAATCAATAGCCTATTATGCACTTCTATACTCTAAAGTCCTTGTTAAAGAACAAGAATGCTATAAAGAAACTCTTCTTATGTAATATATTGTAGAAGTGGAGAGTTGAAAAAGAACATTGAGAAACTTTTATTTTGGAAGAGTGATGTGGATCCTTATCATGCCAAGGTTATGCATTTCTCAAAATTGTCTTCAATGTCAAGGGTTATGCATTTCTCCACCTTTTGTTTTCCCTTCTTAGCTTCACTCCTATTGATGGGCCATGTAGGTCAGATATCTTCACTCGATACTCTCTTGTTAGCATTTTTTTCATTGAAAAGGGGCGATATCCCTTTTACTCTCATGATATTGATATTACTTCTTCTCCATAATGAGAAAAGTGTGGATAGTTTTAGCAAGCACATAAATCAAAATGATAATATGATTATTAGTATCAATAATCTTTGTATCTAATAAAGGTAATGTTTATATAAATAAAATAAATTTCATAACCAATGTAAATAAGAACTACATCAAGCACAAGTTTAAACTAAAAATGCAATATTTCAAAGCTTAAGAAAATGTTCAAATTTCAATAGAGTTTACATAGAATTTAGAAGCTCACTTTCCTAGTCTATCTTTAGCATCTATTAAAAAATCATTGTGTATGCATTATTGAACCTTATAGGTTCCTTTGTAAGTAGCCTTATGCACTCTATTTTACTCCCATACGGATGCCTAATAGGGTGGATCTTGAGGTAGAATCCCTTGCACTTGATGATGCTCAAATTTTACCCACCTTCAACATGAGACCCCATGTATGTCACAATGTGGGATCCTTAATGAATGATCTACTAGCATCCCAACAATCAAGGTAGATAGAATTGAGGGTATCTCATCTAACAACCTATTTAACATATTCATCATTGAATCTTTTAGATTTGGGTCCTCACATGCTTGATGGACAATCCTTCCTTTCAACATCTTGAGGTGATGGTAGCTATAATGCCAACAACACTTAGAAGGCACAGTATCATGTTCCTCAATGTTCTTGCATCCAAGTAGAAGAAGACTATCACCCAAGGAGCTCCTCCCAATTTCTTGCAATGTAGCATGTAAGAAATGTATGTAGCTTTTTCATGCCTTTTTCTATATTGAATTCCTCAAAAGTTTCCCCCTTCATAGGGACCAATGTACTTCTTAGCACAATATGTGATATGAGACACAAAGTATGATAAGACACTAAAGGTGATTCTAAAGTACTTACCATATTCTAGTCAAGAAGTGCCACTGTGAAAACATAGTAATCATACTTATATGTTGTTGGGTGGAGGTGACCAAACCAAATCTTTTAGATTATATGCCCTTACCAATCTCAAGCATTATTGTAGTAGGCATCATGCACTACCTTGTTTGGTCCACCTCCCACATGCATCCTTTTTGCACTTCTCCATATCTTGAGGAATATCCTTAATGCATGGATGCTACACAAGCTTCATGATATTTCTATGGTGATATTACCAACCGTGTTATACACAAGATACATTATGACTTCTATCCACCATATATTGAGAGATATTAAGTGTCTCTCCCTCTCGTTCATGTGGAACCTACATCCAAAAACTGGAGTCCATAAAGGGCCTTGAGCATGAGATCAATTGTAGAGTTCAATGAGAAACATCATGAGACACACCTTTTTCTTGGTCCTGATTATTACTAGCCATTGTATACAATCGTGAAGTGTTTAAGTGAAACCCCTACAACTAAACATGACCCACAAAAAAATGAAGCTAAGAGAGTACTACTACCAAGAATTCTATTGAGGCCGTATCACAAACTTACATATATCTAAAGGAAGGGAACGTTTCAAATATTATATGCATAAAGACAAAAAGCATGTAGAATGAGAGAGAGAGGAGGGGAGACACACACACACACACACACACACACACACACACACACACACACACACACAATGTGTGTGAGTGATAGGCACAACATACCATGTAATATGCAAATATTTAATCTAGGCACATCAAATTCAACATGTGATCTATTATTAATGAGCACTAATTAGAGCATATACAATCAAACATTCCTTTTCTACTTATACTTTTAGTTTAAAAGGATATTGATAGTAAAATTTTGAATATGCAAGTAACAAATTATAAAATTATCAATAAGGGGTAAGGTGACAACAAATTACAACAAAAACATGGATAAGGCCAATAACTCTCTCCTAAACCTTTATGTGAAGAACTAATTGGGACTTGAGATTGATTTGAGAGCCCAAAAATGAAGGAGGTTATCCATGATGAGGATATTCTAAAAACGTTTACCATCCACATATAATATTATCTTACTAAAAATTTGAATTGCTTTAGCAAGCCTCAATGATCTCTTAGAGAACCCCAATATTTCATTACCCCAATGGGATTTTTTAATGTCTTACGTTAATTTCAATCATGCCATGATCAAGATCGTGGTAATATGAATATGTGCAAATGTTCTTAATGTGAGTTAATAATGTTGGTTTAGAATCCATTTAATGAGATGTTTATTCTTATCTAGATGCTTTTGAGTGTAGGAAGCAATATATAGATATGGTTGATCTATTAGGTATATGGATGATTCATCTACTAGGGATATGGATATGACCTATGAGTAACAAGTGGCACTTGAATTGATTATATGTATGTGTGCATCTCTACCTTTTGGGAAATTCCTTCGTGTACTCTTGCTCTCATCCCTTGCAATTTTAGTCTCTTGGAATTTCAAAAGTGTAAAGTACAAGGAAAAGGTACCTTGAATTTGTTGTGATAACCTTGATTGTAGGAGGCCACCAAAGGTAATGCTTTCAATGACCATATAGATTTCTAAAAAAGAAAGATGGTGATGCTCCCTTAATTGGAAATGGTTCAATAAAAGTGTGGGAATGCCATGTAGTAGGGTAGCTATGCCAACTATAGGTGGTGCAATAGTGGAGATGTACCTAAAGAACATGGAGACATGCATACCTTTGTGATGCATTATTTAAGAGGAACAAGAACATTAGCTGCATGTAACTTTGTATGAATAGAGATGATGGTGATTTAATAAGTGAACTCTTCAAGCATGTATGATCTTGCATACTCTTGTATATGGATATACACATACACCACTATAAGGGAATGGGCAAATAGTGACAGCAGTTTGCAATGTAAAATAGCAACATCGCTATTTGTGTCACAAAATTAAATTTGTGACATCGTAAAGAGCGACACAAATAGTGATGCTAGCCTGAGAAAAAAATTGTGGAAAGCTTGAGCATGGCATTTTCTACAAACAATTTCAAGAGAGAAAGAGAGCTTCTCACCATGCCACTGTCGGTGCCGCTGTACATGAAGAAGAGGGAGAAGTGTGCAAGGGAGAAAGAAGGGACGTCGTGAAGAGGAGGCGAAGAATCCATCCTCGACCTTTATGGTAGGTACATTGCCTCTTCTTGCTTTGTTTTTGCGTATTTTTCTTTTCTTTTGTTTGTTTTTCTTTGTAATGAGATGCATTGAGAGAAAGAGAGGGAGAGCACTACAAGGGAATAGGAAAATTGCAACGGTGGTTTGTGACGTAAAATTTTGCAACACTATTTGCGACACAAATAGTGATGCTAATTTGCGAAATAAAACGCACAAAAAACCTGAGCATGGCATTTTCCGTAAATATTATCAAGCGAGAGAAAAAGAGAGAGTGAGAGAAATGGTTACCTTGAGAGGGAGAGGGAGAAGAAGAGGGAAAGACAGGGAAGGAGAGATTCTCACCGTCGTGCCACCATACGCGAAGAATAGGGAGAAGCGCACAAGGGAGAAATAAAAGACATCGCGCACAAGAGGCAAAGAATCCATCCTCGGGCCTTTATGGTAGATATATTGCCTCTTCTTGTTTTATTATTGTGTTTTCTTCTTTTCTTTTTTTTGTTTTTCTTTGTAATGAGATGCATTGAGAGAGAGAGAGAGAGAGAGAGAGAGAGAGAGAGAGAGAGAGAGAGAGGGGGGGAAAGGGGAGAGAGAGGATAAGGAAGGAAGAGGAAGAGAGAATGAGAGAGAGGAAAAGAGGAAAGGTAATAAAGAAATAGATGAAGAGAGAAAGAAAGAGATAAAGGGAGGAAGAGAGGAGAATGAGGGGGGAAGAGAAACAAAGTGAGAGGCAACAAAGAAAGAGAGAGAGAAAGGAGAGTGAAAAAAAAGAGAGAGCTAGAAAGAGAGGGGGAGAAAAAAGGATGGAAAGAGGGACAAAAAGAGAGATAGAGAGAAAAATAAATAGAGAGTGAGAGAGAAGGAGAGAGAAAAATGGAAACAATGAGAGAATTAGAGAGAACGGAATGATAGAAAAATAAAGGGAGAGGGGGAAGAGAGACACAAAGAGGGTTGGGGAGAGAAAGAAACTATAATGTCCCCAGTACTTAATTTATTTAATTGTGCATATACATTCCAAAGAAAATTGATTCATGTTGCACATTTATTTATTTTTTAAATATTAGCTTTAATTATGAAATTGACTCTCATTATGAAGATAACTAATGAGGTATCATATGCTAGTTCATGGAAGAAATACTTGGGAGACCCTCCAAAGACTAGCTTATTAAAATTATGTTTGTAGTATAGAACAACAAAAAAAGAACTAGCCTAGTGGATAGTCACTTGGCTGTTAAGCGCACTTAGGTGATGACACTACTCGGATGGGTGATCTCCCAGGAAGATTTTCCTACAAGCTAGTGGGAGCTTCTCGCTCGCAACCAACGGTGCCAATGATCCTTCATAGCCCGTTTCCAAGTATGTTAAGGCTAAGATACCAAGGTCTATGCCTTGGTCATCACCCTAGTCGCCGCCTTAGTTGTGAGCCTCAGAGTGATGGTCATGCAGTTCTTGTCAATAGATTCGTAAGTTTTTATCTTCACGCGACAAAAATGGATATCCCTCTCTAGCATCATCAATGATGTCATCAAAAATGTAAAAACAAAGAATTCTTTATTTGTCATCGATGATGTCATCAAAAAATGCTAAAAAAGCAAGCGTCCTCTCTTCTACCCCCCTGCCCCCATTGCCAAACTTTAAAGTGAGGGCTTGGGGATGACTAGAAAGAGGGACAATGGCAATCTTGACAAGACGAGATGTTGATCGAGAAGGAGGAGACTCTATTCCACAAGATGAAGAGACATCATTCCATTCAACCCAAGGAAGGGGATACGCTAAAGGTCTCTCATCCTCTTCAACTCTGATCTGAGAAGAGAAGACACTGAAGAAATCTATCCTATTCTATCATATCTCTACTCTCGTCTCTATTCCATCTACTAGAGAGAGTGAAGTATTGCTCTCCACAAGGCAAGAAGAATCATCCGTGAGGCCTACATCATTGAATTCCGCAATATCCATTATCATCATCATCAAGAGTCGTACACTCTTGCTAACTAGTATTACCATCGTGTTCTTCTTCTACGAATCGTATTTTTGTCATGGCTTTGAAGAAAAAGAATTCAAAAGAAAAAATCGCAAATGACCCTACTATCGTGGAAGCAATAGTTGGAGTTGTGAGCATGGGAGTCACTAATGGAGTCACGGACATAACAACCCTTTATCAATCGTGATACCACATGTTTTTCTAAAAAAAGTTCTATCCAAATAAGAGAAGTCTCTTGAGAAATATTGAATTAAAGCCAAGAAACTTATTTACAAGAACTGAGAAGTTAGAGACCCTAAAATCTAGATATCCCTAGTTAAATTCCAAGGGGAAGATTTCATTATGTGAAACTCAGGTGTTGATTGCTACTAGAATAAGCATCACTTGAATGTTGCATGATTGATTGAAGTCATAACTTCTTGCAGACATCAATCTTGTTTATGATCTTCTAGATTAGATCTTGATTGAATTAAGTATTGAAACAGATAAAAATTGAGGAGCTCTATACCTCCCCCAAGGATAGGTGTTGAATCCCCATACCAAGAGGGGATGTTTTTACTATTGCGGAAGCATGGATTGGCTCCAATGGCGAGAGGTCTCCCAGTAGGGATCGTATTAAGTAGGAGATGGATAGGGTGTCAGGGGAGGCTCTGGCTAGTAAATCCCTTTTAACGTCTAGGAGTTACTTGGTCCTCTTTATGGTCCGAGTTCTACTTGGGAAACCTATAAACGCTCCAGTAGGGGTCGTATTAAGTAGGAGATGGATAGGGTGTCAGGGGAGGCTCTGGCTAGTAAATCCCTTTTCACATCTAGGAATTAATTGGTCCTCTTTATGGTCCGAGTTCTACTTGGGAAACCTATAAACACTAGCTATAGGTGGATTTGATCTTGGTGATGTGCAGATACACCGCATGAGTCAACATGTGAAATTGTAATCTATATGGGTGGGAGAACACAACATTATGAAATATATAATCAATGAAATTATTTTATTCTGATTATATATCCGTGAGTAAATTACATAAACGAACAACTGTACATAAAAGGATTTTAAATAATGAAGCTGGTTTTATATGTTTCACGTAATGTAGTAGGTAATTAGATAACTAAGAACTTCCATAGAGGGAAGTGGATGGATGGATTCCTGACGATCCAGTCCCTCTCGATTAGAAAAGAGGTTTCTCCAAAAACAAACACTAGGAAGAAACTCTAGGAAGGGCGGATTCATTGACTTACTTAGGGTTTGGTCTCAAAACCCAAACTGTAAATTATATTAGGGAAAAGGTATAGCAGTTGTGCCAGAACACTTGGAGGGATCTCATAAATCCTTAGTTTGCTACTAGAAAACCCTAAAGTCGTGAAGGTTTATTTATTCCATGAAGCCATAGTGAATTCAACTTTATCCACTAGAGACCGGGAGGTCAAACTAAATAAATATATTTACGAGGAAGCGACAAAGATCATCCCGGCAAATCGAATTATAGTTGTTGGCTGCTCTAAATGCCGCAATTATGTCAAAGATGGACTTCTTAATCTTCCTTTAAAGTATCGATTTTTAGATATCCATTCTTCAAAGCCCGATTATTACCCAATGGATTGTATTAGGGAAATCTTCTCTCCCAAATGCCATGCCTAGATTGATATTAGGGAAATCTTCTCTCCCAAATAACGAGCCATCCCAAAATAAACCATGTATTTATCCCCTACAACAAATGAAATTATTTTGTCTATCCATTGAATATAAAAGTGGTTACAATTCTAGCAATTAAGAATTACGAGTCAATAGATATATCTAAAATGCATGGCTAGATTCTTTAAGTTCATTCAGAAAACTCTATCATGATGTAACTTCTTTGAAAATTTAATATAAAGCCTTTCTATCCTTCTAAAATGATTTCTCTTTTTGAAAAGATACGAGCAAATTGTATGATAACCTTCATAGAGCTAACTAGAGAAAATCTTACGATACCACAAGAAGCTTTTCCTACCCTTATTGTTGCTGAGATCCAATAAAGAAGTTTTTTCTTAAGCAAATCAAACCACTTGAGTTTGATGGACAAGGAAAAAACATCGAGGTTGAAGCAGAAATATGTTGAGTCCATGGAAGATTATTTCATTGCTGCTAGAATTACCCCATCTAATCAAGCAATGATCAACAAGTTAAAGCTAACAAGAAAAGCCCGAATTTGGTGGAAAAAATGGTGTAAAGACCAAGGAATCTCTGAAGCATCTGTTAGTTGGGACGTATTAAAGGATGTAGTGCAAGGCCAATATCTTCTGCCAGCATACCGCACACAAAAGATGAATGAATTCTTTGGTCTAAAGCAACTTAGAATGACACTGAAAGCCTATTACTCAAAGTTTGTAACACTTCTCAAGTATGCACTATCTATGGACATTGCACAACAAGTATCCAATATTTGCCATGGATTGGATGATCCCCTGAACACATGGCTTAAAGAAATGCATCCATCCGATCTCCAAGATGCATTGATAAGAGTAAGACCGATTGTACAGGAACTCCTATCCAAACCAAGAAACAATAAGCCTTGGAATAATAAGTTTCAAAATAGAAATATAACTAGGGACTATGCAAAAAGAGTTCAAGGTCAATTTCAATCTGTTAATAGCGAGAAGGCTAAGACTTCAATGGTTGATAACTTTACTGGTGGTAATAAGGATACTTTCAAGTGCTATTATTGTAATGAACCTAGCCACATCCAAAGGCAATGCCCAAAACTCTGATAGAATGACCGCCAAAGCAAGTTTTGTAACAACGAGAGCCGAACAACGAGAGGTAGAAGAAGAGTTGCTGGCATAACCCTCAAAGAAGTAGAAGATACTGAAGGTCCCACCTTTGAAACCAACATGAAGAAAGTGAGAATTCACTCCTCTCTCAATAAGAAGGGACCAAATCGACAATTCTCATTGATTCAAACACCATCAACCTATAATGGTAAACCCTTTAAAATTTTGATTGATTGTGGAAGCACACATCAATTCATATCACCAAGGTGTATCATAATGTCTTTTGGATTAACCAATGCCCCTGCTACCTTCAATAGATTAATGCAAGATATATTCAGACCTTATCTTGATGGTTTCATCCTTGTATTCTTTGACGACATCTTAACATAATCCAACTTAGGATGAAGGAAGTCACGAGTCACAACTGTAGATAGCTCTTAAGACAATGCAGACTCACAAGTTGTACGCTAAGAAGAAGAAGTGTGTTCTTCAAGAAGTAAATCGAGTATTTAGAGTTTATAATTTTAGTAGAGGGAATTTCAGTAGATTCGACCAAGGTCAATGATGTATAAGACTGGCCCCCTCCAACCACTGCAAGTGAATTTTGTAACTCTTTGGGTTTAATAGGATGGTATCGAGTCTTTATCAAGATTTATGCCTTGATTGCTGGACCCCTCATCGACCTACTCAAGAAGTAAGTTGCCATTAAATGGAACCAAGATGGATAGTATAGCTTTGACAAGCTTAAGCTAAGTTTAGTCATAGCCCCAATCCTCAAACTACCCTATCTTAACAAAGAGTTTGAAGTGGTGACCAATGCGATATTTCTTGCGTTTGGATGCATACTCATGTAGGAAGGATATCCAGTAGTATATTCCTCGAGAAAATTGAAGACTCACTAGAGAAATTATGCTACTCATGACTTGGAATTACTTGCAATTATCCACGTTCTTAAGTTATGGAGACATTATCTACTTGGGAAGAAATTCTCACTGGTAATCGGCCATAAAAGTCTTAAATGGATCTTTACTCAACCAGATCTAAATATGAGGCAATGTCACTGGATTGAAGTCTTGCAAGAGTATGATTTTGAGATCAAATATAGACCAAGAAAAGAGAATGTAATTGCAAATGCTTTAAGTCGTAAATCATTTCTCAATGCAATTATCCACGTTCTTAAGTTATGGAGACATTATCTAGTTGGGAAGAAATTCTCATTGGTAATCGGCCATAAAAGTCTTAAATGGATCTTTACTCAACTAGATCTAAATATGCGGCAATGTCACTGGATTGAAGTCTTGCAAGAGTATGATTTTGAGATCAAATATAGACCAAGAAAAGAGAATTTAATTGCAAATGCTTTAAGCCGTAAATCATTTCTCAATGCACTTATCTCAGAAGAACCTCTTAGAGCTTAAACACTAACTATAATGATATCAATGCCTAGCAATCCCATCATCAAGCTAGCCAAGGAGAAGGCAAATAATGATCCCAAATATCAACAATTGTTGATTCAGGAAATTTAGAATAAAGAACAAAGTTCTAAGCTTAAGACAAAGTATCTTAACTTGTCTGTAGAGAAAGGACTTGTCTACTTCACGATAAGATTATGTATTCCTTCAAGTTAAGATCTTAAGAAGAAGATACTATGGGAAGCTCATGATTCCCCATTTTTAGGACATCCTGGCTATGCCAAAACTCTCAATGCACTTAGAAAAAGCTATCATTGGGAAAAGCTCAAAAAGTGACATACTTAAATACGTAATCAAATGCTTGAGTTGCCAACAAATAAAAGCTAAACGAGTTAAGCTGCCAGGAAAGCTACAACCACTTGACATTCCTTAGATGAAATGGGAATTCATTAGTATGGATTTTGTAGTTGGATTATCCTCAGTTCAAGGAGGATACAACTCGATCATGGGAAATTTGGATGTGTTGACTAAGGTTACCCACCTTATTCCAATCAAAACCAACTACAAAGCCTTAGATATTGCCAGGTTATTTGTCAAAGAAATCCTT
Source organism: Lygodium microphyllum (assembly GCF_053477565.2). Lineage (NCBI taxonomy): Eukaryota > Viridiplantae > Streptophyta > Polypodiopsida > Schizaeales > Lygodiaceae > Lygodium > Lygodium microphyllum. Next base: position 150,355,272 of record NC_141141.1, on the reverse strand, counting down.
AGACTTCATGGATTACCAAAGAGAATTATCAGCGATTGGAAAGGGATTATCAAAGAAATCTTCAGACTTCATGGATTACCAAAGAGAATTATCTTTAGACTTCATGGATTCTCTATTCACTTCGCATCTTTGGAAGGGATTATTTGAAGCTCTCAGTACACAACTTTGTTTTAGTACAACTTATCACCCTCAAACCGATGGGCATACAAAGCGTGTAAATGAGGTCATTGCAAACAAACTTAGGACATATTGTTGCAAAGAACTTAGACAGTGGATACAATATCTTCCTTTGGTGGAATTTTCTTACAATGTGTCTTATCATCAGAGCATTCAAATGACCCCATTTCAAGGTCTATATGGTTAAGAATGCCTAGCCCCACTAAACTTCTTTGATCTACCTTGAAGGTTGAAGCCTACTCTCATTATGAAGATAATTAATGAGGTATTATATGCCAATTCATGGAAGACCTATCGGGCCATTGTGAACACGTGCATGACCTATTTTTTTAAAAAAAATTTCACAACACAAAACAATCACAAATGTTGATCACTTTTATATGTGCCCATTGAATATGTAATCTTTTATCCAAATCCCTAACAACCTTGATGATGGTATGTTGTGCCATCATCTCCTCAAAAATGAGAGTGTATAATGAAAGCAATATTCCAATCATAGACGAGGAGAGTATGTAGGTAGAGGGGTCAATATTGCGTAGGGTGGAGGCCGAAGAGGGCTTGGAGCATGTAGAGGAGGCAGACATGGGTAACGTAGAGGAATATTCAGGAGGCCAGGAATTCTTTAAGAATGAAATGAACTCCTCCTTTTGTGGTGACTTATCTATAGACACTCCACCGTACACGGAGTTATGCTGGGAGATTGACATGGGGCCATAGGTTGGGTCATTTTTGCATCCACTACTCAATTCATTAATGATTCACTTTTAAGGGTACTTTAAAATATGCATTTTAATTAGCATCATTTTTTTCAATGTTATTTTATCATTCTTTACTTAAATCTTTATATTGATTATGCTAACATAATTTTCTATCTGTCCAAGTTATCTTTAACAATACTTGGAGAGTAGGATGGGTAAAGTGATGAGTGATGAGGAGTTTCAAGAGATATTCACACATATGTCTCCAAATAAAATGGCCCAATTTAGAGATATCATGGACGAGGAGCTATCTCCCACACCATCATTAGGCTGTTCTGTGAGATATACCTCGGCACACTCTAATGCTTTGGTTTCTAGTAGACGAGGTCAATGCTCTAGTTTGGTCCCTCATGGAGAGAGTGGTTCTAGGGGGTGCTATGGATATGTGGATATGGTGAGCCCGAGGTCAATTCCAGATAGGGGTGCTACTCTTTACTCTCGTATAGGTTCCGGAGAGGGTGGCTCAATGGGTGTTGTGGAGGCATTGATGCAATGTCTCCATCTCATCCATTTGGTGGATACTTGTCACCTCAAGGATTTGTCACATCTGTAGGGACATCTACTCTATTGAATTTTGGTTTTGCTCTACCATTCACAAATATTATGAGGAAAGGAGCAGGATATCTAGCATGAGAGACTTGTGCCAACAAGTGTTTAGGCACAATGTTTTGGACTATTTGAAGAATGTACTAGAGGGGAGCAAGGACTATGTAGTTGCATCTTTGCATGAGGATTTTCCAGTACCTACCACGTGGCTGAGAGGTTTTCCACTAGGTAGATAATGGAGTGTATGCGTGTATACATGTCACATAGATGTCACATAGACTATCAGAGAACACACTCAAGGCACTCAAGAGTGGTTCCTCAAAGCTTAAGTGGCTAGAGGCAAAGATTCTCTAAGAAGATGGCAATAATAGTGAGGGCACGAGATTGGAGGCAGGGGCTATGCATCATCTGGGGGCGTGGCAGGAAGATGACTTATCTGGAGGGCTTTGTAAGTTTTCTTTTATTCTCTCACTTTCTTATTTGCAATATCACTTGTACTAACAATTGTATTCTATTTTCTTTGCAGAACTCTAGTCACTTTTTTAAAAATAAATTATGTATGGTGGATTGATGTGCAGTTGTTCATTTTGTAAAGTCCATTCGATGGTACTGTGTGTCGGGATGAGCTTTCTGATGACGAGGATCTATAGCACGTGCTTGGATTTGTGGAGCACATATCCTCTTCTTTTTTGGTCTTGTGATCCATGCAAGCATCTTCCATGTACTATTGCTTAGATGTACTTATCATCCTTTGTATAAAATCGCATCTTGCAATAATTATAGATAGAATTTCATGTTTGCTTTGGATCTCCTCTCTCTCCATGGTTCCATGTAATGTCATGAGTTGTCATCACTAGTCTTATACTTATTCTATGAATTATCAGTCTTGTGGGTTTAAGTAGTTTTTGCACTTGACTTGATGACCATTGTGTACCCAACATGTAATTGCTTTGCAAAATCTTATACTATCATAATTTTTTTTCCTATGTTTTTTTTTTCCTCTACCATGATTTCTTAGCACGCGTCCCTATTGCCATCGCCATGGACATTGCAAGTTGTTGCTATCTACGTTGCAAATAGATAGTGATGGTTTCTGTGACGATTTTGTAAAGACGTTTATACCAACACTTTTAGCAATGACAAGGATAATTTTTTAAATGAACATTTGCGTCACTTTGAACGTTGGTATGAGGCCTATATCTTATACTGGAGGCTTGGGGAAGTTATTATATGTATATCCTCTACATCACGTGCATTTAAGGCCTATTTAAAAATATCCTTATCTGTGAATTTTTCTTGAATAAAACATAACCCTTTTTTATTCAATTTGTAAATAAACTCTTTATATTACGCCCTTTTGTATGCAAATATGTATGTATGTATGTATGTATGTGTATATATATATATATATATATATATATATATATATATATATATGATATTTTAAAAATACCTTATTTTGAACGCACATGATGCACACATATATTCATGAGTAACTTACACGAGAGTGGAGGAAAGGAAAGAGGGAGAATAAGGAAGGAAGAGAAAGAGAGAATGAGAGAGAGAAAAAGAGGAAAGGTAGTAAAGAAAGAGAGGAAGAGAGGAGAATGAGTGAGAGAAACAAAGGGGGGAGAGAAACAAAAAGAGAGGCAACAAAGAAAGTGAAAGAGAGAAAGAAAGACAAGGGGGAGAAAAAGAAACAAAGAGTGAAGGAAGAGATTCATAAGAGGGTGAGGTAAAGAGAGAAAGGAGAGTGAAAAGAAAAAGAGATATATAGAAAGAGGGGAAGAAAAAGGGATGGAAAGAGAGAGAAAAAGAGAGATAGAGAAAATAAAAAATAGAGAGCAATAGAGGAGAGAGAAAAATGGAAACAATGAGAGAATTAGAGAGTATAGAATGATAGAAAAATAAAGAGAGAGGGGGAAGAGAGACACAAAAAGGGTTGGGGAGAGAGAGTCTTTCAATGTCTTTTTTAATGAGTTTTTTATTTTCTATCTTTGATTTTGATTGGAACAATGATGATTTTTTATTTTCTATCAATGAGGGGAACAAAAACATGTTTTTTGCTATAATGTAGACCAAATAGAGAACAATGATAGTCGTGATGTCAAAATCACGAGGTGTATCTCAATCAGCATATCCTGTGTCCTTGTTCTCAACGTAAGCTGGCAATTGGATGAACGCGTTGCTTGTGCATAGAACATGTGCGATGCTTTGGTGAGTTTCAATCGGAGATCATTGATCAAGTGATCTCAGACTTTGAGCAAGTAGTAATAAAAGTGAGTATTTATCATACTTTACATTCGCAAAGTAATTGAATATCATATACAAAAATATTAGACGTGTCCATAAAATGTATAAAGGGAGGTGATGCCTTATCCCAAGGAATGCACCTATTGCGACTACTTAGAAGAGTTTGTGGGCGTGCGATGGATGGAGTGTTTGAGTCGATATAACAATTGGAGGGCACAACTCAGTCTACACCCTCGATACCAGAGGAGGCTCTTGGCCTTCCAAGCCTTTCTCCAATCTTGGAGCCTAAGATGGAGGCAATGATCGATGCATTGATGCCTATGGATGGTGAGTTATGTGATCTAGCGAGAGAGAAATCATCCATAACATTCTATGATGGGTGCCGAGTATATCATTGTGTGAAAATGCTGCTTACACTCCTATGTGTGTTGCAAAGTATGGGTGGAGCAATGTGAGTGTGACCGAGTTGTTTAGGTACATTCTACATTCCGTTGAATTTTTTGATTCCATTATAATTTAAAACACTTATTATGCTTTTCAAGGAATATTTTGATTCTTTTTCACATTTCTAAACTATCATATATTACCACTTAGATACAGAATGCCTGAGTTCCATGATGATATGTGACTAATGTTATGAAGGCTTGGCATGGACTACAACAACATCTATGTATGTATCAATGAATGTGTGATGGACTAATGAATGTTATGAAGACTATAGAGACATGTCCAAAGTGTGGTGCTCACAAGTATCGACAGGACTTGCAAGGACAAACCATCTCTCAAAAAGTTCTTAAACACTTTTCACTTATACCGTGTATACGTCATATGTTTTGTACATCCAGCATGGCGAGCTTGACAATGTGGCATGCACAGAATAGATCCATAGATGGAGTCCAATGAGTATCAATAGATTCATATGCATGGAGCCACATTGATTCCACCTTTCGAGGATTGTCACAAGAGTGAAGGAATCTTCGGCTTGGTCTTGCTATGGATGGCGTGAATCCAGTTGATCTCCACTCAACTTATTATAGTATGTGGCCTATAGTCCTTGTTAACTACAACATCCCATCATGGCTTTCTATGAAGAAAGGACACTTGATCCCTAGCTTGCTTGTTCTTGGGCACTATCAAGTCAAGAACATGGATGTCTACCTCTGTCCATTAGTAGATGAGCTCAAGATTTTGTGGGATGAGAGGGTCGCTCTAGAAGACACGACCAAGCACAATGATCGACGATCCATCAATATATGAGCCATTCTCATGTGAACCATGCATGACTTTCGAGGATGTGGAGAGTACTCAAATAAGTGGGCTTCTATTCTCCTTGGTGATATCGAACATAGCTCGTTCAAGTTTGTGTTGACTAAATAGGGATATTCTGACAGGTCTGATTACCTCAAGTTATCATGTATATATGTAGTGTTGGCCAGAGTTAGACTCCTGAAGGTCACAAATAATGAAGAAGATCATATATCAAGGACACACCACTTTCTTGAGGAGTGTCATGAATTGAGGAAATATTTTCTTGGACAACCTCTAGCACAAATGAATGCTCGAAGCTGGTATGAGTTGAAAATGATCCACAAGGAGTCATGTCCAAATAGAATGTGATGGTTCTCAGTTTTTTACAAATTGTCATATTGGACCCATTTATAGATCAACCATTTGTTGGATCCCATGCATATTTTCAAGAATATGGAAAGGTTATTATGGGACCAATTGCAAAAAAGAGCGACACTACTGGGGAAAAAATGGAGTTGAAGGAGGTAGACAAGATCTCTGAGCTGCTTTCGCCATAGTGGAGCACTGATGGTCGCTTGCAACTACCTTGGGCTATTTGGCTCCTATCCACTAAAGAGGAGTGCATTGTGAAGTAAATTATCAGGTCTATCCACACTGCGTCAAGTATGATGCATTCCCTCAGGTTTGCTTTCTCCAAAGATGACTAGCTCCAACAAGGCTGAAGTCCCATGATTGGCATAAGATATGTCAAGTTTGTCTTGACCATGGTTGCAAGTAGCCTATGTATATTGCTATTTGGTGTCTACTTGGTGTTTGTAATGCTTCTTTATTTGTGGCAGTTTGTACTATGAATCACAATCGAGGGGTGCCTCACTCCATAAATATGTAAGACAATTTATTGGTTATCGAATTTAGTGTAATGGATCTCACATAAGAAGATAAAGACATTCTCTATTGAGTCCACAAGCCAGGGAGCGGTGGAGAGACAATCTATCTCTTTGAGAAATACCTACCCACTAGCATACTCACGATACAAATTCACCTCCTAGTGCATCTCCTAGATGAAGTGGAGATTGTGGGACCCATCCATAAGTGATGGATGTTCTTCTTGCAGCACTTCATGAAAACCCTACAGGGCTTTATGGGACAATGAGTTCGCCCAAAAGGTAGCATGGCTGAAGGTTGGCTGGTGTCAAAGGCATTAGTACATATTTCAAAGTGGCTACTAATGGTGGATTCAAATAATAGTATGTTATGGTGCTGAAGGATGATGATAGACTTACCAGAGATGTGGTGGTTGGAAATGGACTAGAAAAAAGGATGGATGTTGCAATGGAGATGAAAGTGAATCTTTTTTGTCTCTTGCATCATGCATCCATGGAGAAGTTTCTCGCTAGGTACAAGGAGGTGAGAAAAGATCATAAAGAAGTGCGATTGAAATTTTGATGCACTACATGCCATCAATCCATTCACTATCCTAAGGGCATGGAGGAGTTACGTAGTTCTTCCCTTCCTTATATTTTACTTCACTTCCTTATCCTCTACTTTTTTTAACCCTATCTTTTATCTTTTTCCCACTCTTCCTCCTTCACTCCTTCTTTTCACTCCCTTTACTTTCCCTCCCTATCTTTTATCTCACGGCTACCTTTTTCCTTACGGGATATCATCCGAGGCCATGATGATGATTTGGATTTTGATAATAATGGGGATATGGGGGATTAAGAAAAAGCTTAGGGGTTTGTGGAAATAAAGAGTTATGAGGGGGATGAAAAATTGTTAAAAGGGTTATAAGGGGGTGAAAAGGGGCTTAGGGGAATAAAACACGGGGGGGGTAAAAAGGGCTTTATGAAAATCCACGGGAATGCTTTACAACAGGGGTAAAATGGATTTCTGGGGGGTTGCAAGGGGAAAGGGGTGTGTAAAGACTGCTTGTGTAGGATCCAATGGGAAGGGGCTAAGGGGATTTTTAAACCGGGGGGGGGGGGGGGGGGGGGGGGTGGGGGGGGTGGGGGGGGGTGTGTTGGTTCCCAAGGCCAAGGGAGGGCTTAAGGGGGAAAGGGGGCTTAAGAGGCCCCTTAGAAGAAGATATGAGGGGGGGAAAAAGGGCAAAGGTGTTAAAAAAAAGGGGGCTTAGGAAGGCCCCTTGGAAGATTCCAAGCCTTCTGGAAGCCTCACAAAGGCACGTGGGGGGAGGGGGTTTTGCATGGCGAACTAGGGTCGAATGGTGGCTGACGGCAACAGATGGCAGCTGAACGGCAGCTTTGGCGAAGCTGGTGGCGTTCTCAGCTGGCGGCTCCCTCCAGCACGGCGATAGTAGCAGCGGCCTTAATCAGAGGCGGTGGCTCTTCTGCAATGAGCAGCGGCCACATAGCTCCTCGGCACCCTCCTCTCCACGACGTCCCTCCCACATTCCAATGGCATCTCCTGGCCGGCCTCTTCAGCCTGTGGCCCCTCATTTAAATAGTGGAGGGGAGGGGGATCTTCCCTCCCCTGCGTGTCATCACGTATGCTTCCCCCCCTCATTCCAAGCTCCACCAAGGAGCTTACTTGCTCCTTCTATTTCCCCCCCCCCCTCTGCAGCTCCTCAATCGGTTGGGGGGATAAGGGGAAATTTTTTTAAAAAAATCATTTATCCAATTTTCATTATCATTTGAGGCAGTTCACGCATGTGTCTCGGAATATTACATTCTCTCCCCCTTGGAGGAATCGAGATGTCCTCATCTCGAGATAAACTGGGGATATTGATGGTTGAGAGAGCTTTCATCTATCCAAGTGGCATCCTCTTCGGGATAATCTTTCCACTGGACGAGGCATTCTCTCAGGGTTCTAGATCTTAACTGTCGCTCCCTAACATCTAAGATTCTATCCGGTCTTAGTTCAAGGACTCCTTGACTAGGCATTACAATTTGTTGGTCATCAAGTACATGATTAGGGTTGGGTACATATTTTTTCAATAGGCTAATATGGAATACATTGTGAACTTTTAGGTTCTCTGGGAGTTGCAATCTATAAGCATTGGGTCCTAGGCATTTGAGGATTTTGTACGGCCCACAATATCTTGGACTTGGCTTCCTGCATTCTCCTAGGGATAGAGAACTCTTTTTAGGGTGTACACGAATGAAGACCATGTCTCCTTCTTCGAAGACCCTTTCTTGACGTTTCAAATCTGTGTATGCCTTTTGTCTATCCTTGACCGCTTGTATGTCTTGTCTTATTGACTTTATTTGATCATCCATGTCTTCCAACATCTGTCTTGACGCTTCAACTCTTAGGGTTGGATCAGAAAAATTTAGGGGACTTCGACAATCATGACCATACAATGCCTGGAAAGGAGTCATCTGAATGCTCTGCTGGTAAGAAGCATTGTAGGCAAATTCAACTAATGGCAAGTATTGAATCTACCTCTTCGGCTTTCGACAGCAGTAAGCCCTAAGCATATGTTCGATGATTTGATTTACTCGCTCTGTTTGGCCATCCGTTTCGGGATGGTAAGCGGTGCTAAAACAAAGTTGAGTCCCAATAGCTTCAAAGATAGCTCTCCAGAAGTGTGATATGAAGAGAGAATCTCGATCACTAATGATTCTTCTAGGTAACCCATGTAGCTTGAATATCTCCTTTATAAACAATCTTGCAATGTCGGAGGCTTTATAGTTTGTCTTTACTGGAATCAGGTGTGCAACCTTGGTAAGCATGTCAACCACAACCATAATGGAATTGTATCCTCCTTGGACTTGGGGTAAGCCCACAACAAAATCCATACTGATGAATTCCCATTTCATTTGGGGAATGTCAAGCGGTTGCAGTTTCCCTAGCATCATGACATGTTCGGCTTTGATACGTTGGCAAGACAAACACTCCATGACATACTTGAGAACGTCACCTTTAAGCCTCTCCCAATGATAGCTCTTTCTAACTGCATTAAGAGTCTTAGTATAGCCAGGATGTCCTGCGAAAGGAGAATCATGAGCTTCCCATAATATCTTCTTCTTAAGTGACTGGCTTGTTGGTATACACAGCCTTGTTCTATAGTAGACAAGTCCATTATCAATGGAAATTTCCTGATACTTAGCTTGCAACTTCTGATTCTGATCCTTGGTAGATATTTCCTTTATCATTGTTTGGTAGGCCAAATCATGGCATGCTTCTTCTCTAGCTAGTTCAAGTATAGGGTTGTTTGGCATAGATACTTTTGTAGCCAGAGATCTGGCCGTTGATGGATTCTGCAAGATTAGGGAATTTAGGAATGCCTTGCGACTAAGTGCATCGGCAACTACATTCTCCTTCCCTAGTCGGTACTTGATTTCAAAATCATATTCCTCCAATACTTCAATCCACCGACGTTGCCTCATGTTGAGCTCGTTCTGGGTAAAAATGCATTTGAGACTCTTATGATCGGTTACTAGAGTAAACTTGTTACCCAACAGGTAGTGTCTCCAAATCTTTAGAGCATGGATGACAGCTAGTAATTCCAGATCATGTGTGGCATAATTCTTTTCATGACCCTTCAATTTCCTTGAAGAGTATGCTACTGGATGACCTTCCTGCATAAGTACACACCCCAAGGCCAGAATGCTAGCATTAGTTACTACCTCGAACTCCTTATTGAGGTCAGGAAGTTTTAAAATAGGTGCTGATACCAAACTTTGCTTCAATTTTTCGAAGCTATTTTGTTCGGAAGTTGACCATGTAATGGACGTCTGCTTCTTTAGTAAGTCTGTAAGAGGTGCTGCAATCAAAGCATAGTTTTTTATGAAGACCCTATACCATCTTGTCAATCCAAGAAAGCTACGTATCTCTTTGACGGATACTGGTATTGGCCATTCAAGAACATCTCTGACCTTGGTTGGGTCTACTGATATTCCTTCTGATGATACTACGAATCCCAGATATTCAATCTGACTCTTGAAGAATGCACACTTCTTCATTTTTACATACAGCTTATGAGACCTCATTGTCTCAAGGATAATCCGAAGTTGAGGTTCATGATCTTCTTCCTGTTTAGAACAGACTAAAGTGTCATCGAAGAAGACAAGCACGAAATCATCAAGATATGGTCTAAAGATATCTTGCATTAATCTGTTGAAGGTGGCAGGTGCATTTGTAAGCCCGAATGACATAACTAGGAACTCAAAGTGCCCATATCTTGTATTGAAGGCTGTCTTTGGAATATCTTCTTCCTTGATCCTTATCTGATAGTAACCTGACCTGAGATCAATCTTGGAGAAGATCTTTGCACCTTGAAGATGATCAAGAAGCTCATCTATTCTAGGAATAGGATACTTGTTCTTGACTGTTGATTGATTCAACCCCCGGTAATCAATACATAGTCGAAGTGTCCCATCTTTCTTTTTCTGGAATAGTATTGGAGCTCCCCTCGGTGAGTTGCTAGGCCGGATGTAACCCTAATCTAACAGTTGCTTGAGTTGTTCCTTCAACTCAATTGCTTCTGGTATGGACATTCTATAAGGTCTCTTTGCAATTGGTGCAGCTCCAGGCACTAGCCTAATCTCATGATCTACTTCTCTTGGTGGCGGAAGTTCAATCAATTCCTCAGGGAATATGTCAGCGTATTCCTTTAGCCAAGAAGGTCCTTCATGAGACTCTTGCTTTTGATCTAACTTGTTGAGTTTGATCAGGTAAATGGGTAATCCTTTTTTGACTACTTTTATGATCCAAGATACTTTGGCCAATTGGATTCTTGGCACTCCTGCCTCACTTTGAGTTGTGACAAATTCCCTTTCAGAGTTTCGAAAGGAAACTTGACCCTTTCCACAGTGGATGTGGGCGTCGTTGGGCTTAAGCCAATCCATCCTGAGTAGACACTCATGGATACCTAAATTCATGACTCTGAATTTGACTGAAGTATTCTTTCCTCCCAGAAAGAATTCCACCTTAGCAGTTTGCCTGGTACAAGTTACCTCACAACCGTTTGCCAACTCCATAAGCAGGGTAGGTGCTTCTACTATGGTTATTCCTAAACTTTTTGCACATGCTGGTGAGATAAATGAATGTGTACTACCACAATCAATCAAGGTTTTGAAACCTTTACCTTGATAGTCCGACGGTGTCTGAATCACCGAGAACTGGTGATTTGGCCCTTTGTTGTGTAAAGCGGCATGGACTGTCGCCTTTTCGAATTCAGCTTTCATAGTTGGATCTTCCTCTTCTTCTTCTTCGCATCTTTGCCTATTGGCAATGCAAGCAGTTCTTCCTCTTCCACGGGTAATGGCTCCTTGACCGCGGCCTGCACCTTGGAAAGGCATTTGACGATGTCCTCCGCTGAGCTTGGGACATTGCCTCTTGAAGTGACCGGGTTCGTTGCAGTGGAAACAACGGAGGTTTCGGCCGTTACTTTGAGTAGGAACAAAGTTGTTGATGTTATTTGTCCTTGCTTTCTTCCTTTGTCCCTGATTGTGACCTTGAACTCTCTTCATTTGAGGTCTGAATGCTCCTCTGTCCGGGTCACTATAGGACCAATTTTTGTTACCCCTTGGTCTAGCTTGCACCTCCTGAATTATAGGCGCTGCTCGAATGAGTGCATCCTGAAGATCTGATGGATGCATAGATTCGAGACGGGTATTTACAGGTGAACTTAAGCCCGCACAAAATTTTGACACCTGCTGCGTCATGTCCATCTGTGGCGCATACTTTAAAAGTGAGACGAATTTAGAGTAGTATGCGTGAAGAGTGAGTCCTAGCTGTTTTAGCTCGTAGAACTCATTCATTTTCTGCGTACGATATACAAGTGGTAAATATCTTCCCTGCACAGCTTTCTTCAACTTCTTCTAGGTAATGGACCCCTCTGAAATCCCTTGATCCCTGCACCATTGCTTCCACCAAAGTCTGGCTTCGCCGGTGAGCTTTAACTTGGTGAGCATGGCCTAATTGGTAGGTGCAGTACCAGCTGCTTCAAAGTAATCCTCCATAGATTCAATCCAAATTTCAGCATCAGCCTGGACGAATCTGCCTCTCCCGTCAAACTCGGGTGTCTTTATCTGCTTGAGGAGGAACTTCTTCTCCTAGGTCACAGCAGTACTTGATGTAGGAGGCGAATTTGGAACCTGTACCTGGGGTTGTGCCTGGATAAAATTTTTCTTAATGTTATTATATGATAATCGACATTAGCTTATCTTTCATTTTTAGTTTAGCTATCCCGTAAACAATGTAGCTACTTAACTTTTTAACAACTCTTATGCACAGCCAGATATTGATAAAAAGAAGTATTTATTTGTATTTACATGGGCATAGCCTTTTTTAATACGACGTTTCGTGTGATGATAGGCCAATCATTACATTCAGTTTGGGGAGAATAACGTTGTATTGCATTTGTCTACAGGAACTGTGTAATAGTAGGGTTTTGGGTCATGGATCTTTAGGAATCGATAATTCATTGGAAGTTCAGGATACCCTTTCCATTGGAATCCATAATTCTCATGGCGGCCCAACACTTTAATCCTATCGGCTGGGATTACACGGGTTACTTCCTCATATACATATGAGTTCATTTCAACCCTCCGACCTTGAATATATAAAGTCGAATTTACGTGAGCTTCCACAAAAATGAACAGCTTCACGACTTTCAAGTCTTCCAACCACTTGATCCTCTTTAGGTTGGTCTGTAGATAAGCAAACCGGTGGGCGGTTATATAGTAGATTCCTAAAGACCCCGTCCATCTTCGTTCTATGTATAAAGGTGATGGATTATAAATCTGCTCCAGGATGTTCATCATCGGGTAAAATGGATTTTTGGGGGGTTGCAAGGGGAAAGGGGTGTGTAAAGACTGCTTGTGTAGGATCCAATGGGAAGGGGCTAAGGGGATTTTTAAAACCCGGGGGAGGGGGGGGGAGTGTTGGTTCCCAAGGCCAAGGGAGGGCTTAAGAGGGAAAGGGGGCTTAAGAGGCCCCTTAGAAGAAGATATGAGGGGGGGAAAAAGGGCAAAGGTGTTAAAAAAAAGGGGGCTTAGGAAGCCCCTTGGAAGCTTCCAAGCCTTCTAGAAGCCTCACAAAGGCACGTGGGGGGGGGGGGGGGGGGGGGTTTGCGTGGCAAACTAGGGTTTAATGGTGGCTGACAGCAATAGATGGCGGCTGAACGGTAGCTTTGGCGGAGCTGGTGGCGTTCTCAGCTGGCGGCTCCCTCCAGCACGACGATGGTAGCAGCGGCCTTAGTCAGAGGCGGTGGCTCTTCTGCAAGAGCGGCGGCCACATAGCTCCTCGACACCCTCCTCTCCACGACGTCCCTTCCACATTCCAACGGCATCTCCTGGCCAGCCTCTTCAGCCTGCGGCCCCTCATTTAAATAGTGGAGGGGAGGGGGATCTTCCCTCCCCTGCGTGTCATCACGCATGCTTCCCCCCTCATTCCAAGCTCCACCAAGGAGCTTACTTGCTCCTTCTATTCCCCCCTCCCCCTCCAGCTCGTCAGTCGGCTGGGGGGATAAGGGGGAATATTTTTTTTTTTCATTTATCCAATTTTCATTATCATTTGAGGCAGTTCACGTGTGTGTCTCGGAATATTACAATCTTATACTTATTCTATGTATTAGTCTTGTGGGTTCAAGTATATTTTGTGCTCATCTTGATGACCATTGTGTATCTAACATGTAATTCATTTGTAGAATATTACACAATACATGGTGCTATATGCCTTGCCACAATTTTTTTTTCTCTATAACCATTGCTATTAGCATTGCAAATTTACTGCACACATCATTATTTGTGTCGCAATATCTGTCACAAACCGTCACTATATGGGTCACTATTTGCATCACAAAACTAACAAAATATCTATGCAAATAGCAATGCATATAGCGACGATTTTGTAGAGATGCTGATATCAACACATTTAACGAAGATGATAGGGGTACATTTTTTAATGAACATTTGCATTGCTTTGAAATTGGTATGAGGCATGTATCTTGTAGTGGTACTTCGTGAAGTGTGTTGCTTAATATCAACCATGCCATTGTTTTCATATACATGATCTCTCTCTTTTTGTTTTTTTGGGGTTTAGTAATGATCTCTCTTTCTCTCTCTCATTATCTAGATACAAATCAACTTCATTTTTTTAGATACAAGTTAAATTCATGTTTTTAGAGTCATATACTGTATCTCTATGGGGCCCTTGACGAATGAATGTTTTCTCAAGTTAAATTCATGTTTCTAAAGTGATCTAGTGTATCTTTATGGAGCCCTTGACAAATGAATGTTTGCTTGAGTTATCTTGAAAAGTATAGCTATCACACATTATAGTTGAATTAGATGGATATCCTAGTCAGTGTGATAACTTCCCAAGCTATGAAACTAAAGTTAAACTAGCAAAGCATAGTTTACAAGGACTTTATCTTTCTTCAGCTATGTTCCATATAGTCTCTCATATTCCGTGTTTACATCACGTATCCTTTTTCTTTAGTTACTAGGGTACCATTTTCTTACTCCATACATGCATCAGCTTACAAAACTAGTTAGCCTCTCTTATTCTTATTTACTATATTTGTTACTTTTATAGGTATTCATTATTGTATGTAATAAGACTTTCTATTCTTTAAATAGATAATCAATTAAGTAGATATCTAGCATTCATGGAAACCTCTTGTTCAAATAAAAAGATAAATGAGAAACAATCCATTTATAAAACGTGCATCCATGTCGGAATTAGAAAAAAAGCCTCACCTTAGAACCAACAATCCTCTTATAGGTTCCATGATCCTTTGCGATTAGCTGGAGGTAGTGACCTTAGTATAAGATGTTCACAAACGACACAAGAACATGATTAAAAGCATCATGTGAATAATGAGATGATGAAAAAGTTGATAAAGAAATATGCGTGGTTCCATGCATCTTATATTGTGAACTATGATATAATGTGACTTAAGTGATCAACCTAATAATGAGGTACACATTCACTTAGACCAAGGTGACAAATAAAAGTAGATGAAGCTTCACAAATCTATCATCTCTCCGAAATGTTGGGATAAATATGGAAGGTAGTGGACCATTATTAAGGTTAGAAGGGCTATTGATTCTAAATGTTACTTGGATAGGACACTGATCTAATTTAACATTTTCAAAAAATGACCCATAGCTTGGGGTGAGGTAAAATCCATGAGTCACTATGCTTAACATGACCATGGTCTAATCAAGTAGCTCTCCACAACAAGTCCTCATGCCTGTTATGCCAAGTATACTCTTGCATAGTTCCTTGGGGAAGTAAATGAACAAAGTCTATCATACAATGACTAGTGCATAGATTCTAGCATTCCTACCTTTCATTGGCAAACATAATATTGCAAGAAGTTCATCTTTTTTTGCAAGTTGGTATAACATTCCGATCCTCAATTAGGGTTTTACTATCCTCACCTAACTAATCCTTCAAAGCATGAAAAAATTAGCTCTACTCATGGAGGTTAATGGACCAAAGATGGAGAGGATATAGATCTTTCTATCTGCATGCTTGTTAAATCATCATGTTTATGTTACCATTATAGTCATAAGAGAATATTCTCCTTGATTACTAACATTGTATCAAATTTTCCACTTCTTGCTATAGAAAGAATCCCAATATAGTTAGGGAAGTGATTTCTTTTAAATTCATGTTGCATTAACTTCTAACTTTAAATTGTGCCAATATAGATGGCTTCCTTAGTCTTCAAAGTCTCATGCATGCATATTTACTCACTTATAATCTCATGCCTCTAATATTCTTAGAGATGATCAACATCTTCTTTGTGATTTTATACATACAACATCACAATCTTGGAATTCTTCACCATTTACCATTGGTGCAAATATATTTTATCTATCAATTGGATTTCTATAGCTTTTTTTGGGAGATACTTTATTCTTTCTATTTTCTCTTCTATTTTTACTATTATATTTGTTGATGTTCTCCTTTTTGGATTTACGATTAACTCCACTATGTTCTTTTCATAATTCTTTGATTGAGGTGGGTTGACGGGTTTGGGGGGGGATTAGACACTATCACTAATGATTTTACATGGGTTGACCTCATTTTTGGAGAAAACCTAAAGGAGAATAGAAGCTCAAGAATTTGAAGGATAGATTTTATAGACACAAGCAAAGGATTTTCATCAAATTAAAATACTTGTAATATTTATAAGAGATATTATGATATAGTTATGAAACTAGGCCCCATGAGAATTATAGCAATCTTGATTTAGAGAAAGTCCAAGATTAAGGATCTAAGTGTGTACATGCAATACAAGGACAAGTCATGAGCCCACTAAATGGATAAGATGCCAATCTTTAGGAAAAAAATCCTACGATTTGAGTCTATGTATTAAAAGGTTGAAAATTGAATAGAAAAAACTATTTTTATGTGTGACAAATTTGAGAGATCTTCTTCTTGCTTCTATCATATCCATTACAGTACCTTGAGAGAGTGGGAGAGAGTGTTTGAGACTCTGTGTGCGTGTGTGTGGGAGAATGAAGGGCAATTGGAGAAGGTCTTCTTTAACTCTCATACAATTCCTTTCTTTATCTTTTTATTCACAATTGCTTGGAACATCCATATGGATCCAGTTAGAATTATGTAGTGGATCACAAGGCATAGCACTTATTCATGGAGTCAGTTGCAAGCTATGGAGCAACGAGGACTACAACAAGATAGATTAGTGGGTGAGCTCCTAGAACTTGAATCTAGTCTCTTTTTTATATTCTTTGTGGGTTGATCATTCCTAGATTGGATAGAGAAAGACTATTATAGCTAGATGAGTGATAGCATAGACAATACAATTGAGATTCATGAATCAATAAGAGTTCTATGAAAGTCTCATTGTTGAGTGAAGAGTCCAAAATTTCAATTGTGTGTGTTAGGAAAATGGTAGAATCAACCATTGTAGCACATACACTTTGATGATGTGATAGAATTTGAGACTCTTTAATGATGGAGGCACTGTAAAATGTGACATGGCTAGTTTACAAAGGGTTGGATTGAGATAAAATTGATTCATTCGATTGTTGGTTTGATTGCGATTTTACTTTTTCCACGTGTTTCATTGCATTACAATTAGTGGTGGATTAGTAAGAAAAAAATAAGATTAATTTTTCCAAAATATTTTAAATTATCCAAAAATCTAATTCTTCTAGTCTTTGTATAACTAAGCATGAAAACCACAAGCCTCCCATCACACAATAAACATCCATCAGAAGAAGAATAAGGATTCATCATAGTGAAGTGAGAAATTGAGAGTTGATTTCTCTATTTGTGGCATGCCATGAAAAAGGCACTAAAAAGAGCATATTGAGGAGAGTAGCATATTTTGATAGGACTATAGGGAAGCTTGAGAAAAGCAAGATGATAAACAAGAAAAGAGAGGAAGGATAAAGGCTCAACTCATCATCATCATTGTCTCTAGCTTCAGATATGGCTATCCCTATCCACTAAAAGTTGGATTGATTATTGTTTTACTTTCTAATTTATATCTCTTACTTGGCATTTGTTTTGAGATTTGATAGTACATAGTCTTTATAATTATCGCTACCAACTCCCAATACACACACTCACTAGGCGCATAGGGAACTACACTTTGTCATCACAATGATACATGCTTAGTGACAAGAGGCTAACGCTAAGCTAGAAACATGCCACACATACTATAGCCACAATCTGAAATGAACACTACACTAGCTAATGACACACACTAGTGTAGTAACACACAACACTAGCATCACATGAAACACATAGATGTTGCATACGCCAAATACCATTGTATGTACACTTAGGCACAACACACCAAGCACATGACCTACTTCCACATAGGTGCAAGCACTTAGTCAATAGCCACATAGGATATTACACCAGTATCAATAGCTAGGGTAGAACCACAATCAATCACCTAGTCTCATGAGTTATAGACACATTAACATCCTTAGGGTAGACACAAAGAAACCCCATGCCACTTAAGTATAATCTATACTTAGACATTAGGGTGGGAGTACATGCACATTTCAGGGTATTTTTAGCGCATAAGGCACAAATATATACCCTTAGTGTGATATGGTCGCTCGATAAATCCTTAGCAGCACAATTAAGTGATCCATGGGATGATTTCCTAGGTAATGTCACATAGTACTCTTTCGAATAACATGAGATTTTCCACTTACACTATCCTAAATCCACTTCACAAAAGAAGGTCTTAGCCTTTCCCATGAGAATCTACCTAAATTTTGGATTCTAAGTAAAATAAGGTCACCTATTCAGCTTCACTAGCATCCATCTTCAAGTAATTGCTTGTGCTAGATTGTGAGAATAATAGTTGACTCATATAGCACTTGTTTCAAGGAGAGCGAGAAACAAGGGGAAGTATGAGTACATCGACCCTTGTGCCGGTAAGGTAAAATATCACTTCATTTTCCTAAAAGGATATCAATTTAAGGTTCTAATCGATTCTATGGGTCAATACTTCCTATACTCTAATGCATTGAATTTCTAAAGAAGCTCTTGGCTTACCAAGACCCCCTTGCCTTAGGGTAGATTCATCAAGAATCACGTCTTGGGGTTTTCCTTGGTTAGGTAGTTTTAGTTATCTACTTACTTAATGCATTTAAGTTGCATACATAAAATCAATGTTTTTAATTAATCCTTTTGATCATAGTATTCATTTATGTAATTTAAATCACAATACACAAACAATGAAAATAATCATTTGAAAAATAGCTTCTTTAATTAATAGACATATTTATATAATTGTTTATCTTCTACACATATGGAAGAACGGTACAAATGCATTTATTTTTTTCCAAAATTTCTACCCGAAACTAGTAGAGGGCCTCAAGAAGTCCATCTTGAATAGCATAGGGATTTGGAGGATTCCTGGGAGTGTAAGATTTTAATGGCGGGAGTCCCTTAGCACCCTCAACTACTCCCATCTAAGGATTCACCTTTAGAGCGACCTCTCACCATCGGGTTTGGTCCGAAATTCTTCAAGGTGGCAAAGCTAATCCTCCTTGGAAAAGGAACACCCATCTAACCTAGGGAAGGTCTAGCATGCTTTTTTTAAAAACATGTTGTAAACTTTGTACATTAGGATTTTGATTCAATTCAATTAACTTCCTAAGGCCATCAAGTTAAACTTATATGTACCATTACAAACACAAGCAACTTTTCCTCAAGCAATGTTCATAGTACACAAATAGAGGGACAATTGAAGTAAGATCTTAACTTAATGAGAAATCTTTTAAACATGGTCCTCTTACTAACTTCTTCAATTTCTCCTAGTTTCCCTTCAGATTTGTCTTTTTAAAGTTCCCTTTTTTAGGTCTAAATTCCAATTAGTCTTCCTTCATTGGATCTTTCTGTGATTATCTTTAGTCTTTGATTGCAATCTTGCTGGTAACCCTTGTTAAAGGTTGGTTGCTTGACCTCATTATGAATCTTGAGTAATTAGAATTTATCCTAATTTATGAAAAGTAAGTTAAAAATTGGAATTATGATTTTTCCTTGAAAATTACATGAGTTCACATGGAAAAATGTCAAAAATACGCATGAAAAAGACAGGAAACTGTACAAAAATCAATTATGAACAAACCGTACATTTGAATAACAAGCAGGTAAAAGGAAAAAAGTCCAAGGGAAGGGGTAGGAGAGGGCTGGTATGTTCGATCACCATTCCGAAGTGATAACGGCGTGTTCGTATGGAAATACATCTAATTGTATGGGAAGAAATTCAAAAATGAATAATGCAAAAACGATAAACCAGAATAGGGGGATGGAAAAAGAAAAAGTGTGTCATTTGAAGGGACGAACTGGGCTGTAAGGTTGGATTGGGAGTTTGGTGAATGTAGGGGATGTTCAAGAAAAGAAAAAATTTACGCAATAAAAGGGATACGACGGTGGGTAGGTGAGGAAGGGACCCCATCAGAATAGAACTGGTACGGGGTAGACACGCATGATTGGGTAATGACATATGCAGGGGGTATGCACATAATACTCATAGCAACATGTCCCCACACTTAAGACCTTATTGGTTAGAGTAGATTGATCGACACGGCCATGGACTTGTCAACTGACTAGACACTAGCGTCTCCACACTTAAGACATAACAAACACTTGAAAAAAAAAAGGTAGGGTTAGGAACACTTGGCCCATTTCGTAGATGATTGAAGGGAATCTTCATTGTTGATGCAGGAAGATCGAAGCTGTCGTCGGGTAGCAAGAGGGACCAGGGTGTGCCATAGAACACATCTAGCACGGCAAGGACCATGCAATAGCACCCAGGGAGGCAGTTTTGTGGATAAAGTCTGTAGATTCAAGTGTGGATGATGAAGAATAAAACTCGCAGCTCACGGGCACTTTAGAGGATGATAGAACAATCGCTCACCCCATGACGCTTATCGCTCAATGAATAAGCATGAAATCCCATAACTCACGGCTGGTTTAGAATTAAACAAGGGGAAAGTGATTGGGAGGGAGTATACCAGTATGCACAATTGATAGTGCATGCGTGCACTCCACCCATCTGGCATAGGTACAAGGAGGAAGGCTAGGGAGCCTTGTAGTGTAGTGCACAGAACAGGGTGACGTGTCTTATGCCAATGGCAGAGACCCATCCCGTGTGTGCATAGGAAAATAGAAATGTACCTAACTCTAATTGTTTTAACATCCCTCAATCTCACCTCTCGGAATTAATTGAGGAGAAACATAAGTCACACTAAGCCCACCCTTTGTCTCACACTCTATTGAAAGATACAGAGGGCAGACCATTCCTAAAACCCATTGATGTAATCCTCACATTCACTTGTGCAGAGGTTGTATGCCTTGTGCGCATTTGATGGTACAACAGTGCATCCCGCCCTGTGCCAGTATACAGTGCAAGAAGGAAGGCCAAGGAGCCTTATGGTGCAGTGCACAGGAATAAATTATGCGTTGTGGATTGAGAGGCCCAACCCATGCGTGCAACACTCCATTCACACATCTCCCCTCTCCTTTGATTTGAAGGGAAAGACTGGTCACTCACCCTACCCTTTGTCTCACACTCTTTTGATATATATATATAGGGCAGCCCATACTCACATCCCCATCCTGTTAGGATGAAAGTTTGCATCACTCAAGGGGTTGCTGATGAAGATCACATTGGTTATTATTGTCACCAGAGTGTTGAAGATTATGCGCACCTAGATAGATAGCTGGCACGTCTGGTACTTCAATGATTTGTATGAAAGGTCGTATGTTAAGGAGGGCAGATAAACTGATATTGCATAGACAATGCACTGAGGGAGGTGGCTTCAAATTGCTTGCGAAAAGATTCTGTTGGTAAATTAGCTATCTTGAACTGCAAGGTGTTACCACCTTTTTCACAGTCAGCATTCCGCCCAAGGGTGTTTCCACGTTTTCTTGGAATGAGGCTTGCTATGATAGAAATTTTCTTCATTTTCTTCCATAAAAGTTTTTTTTTCAGAATAGAAATGGTAGAAACACCATTTATCAAAACCATCCTCTCCATCGTGGCTGATTAAAAATAGAGGATAAGAGATCAGGGGTAGGAGGTGGGCTAGAGGGGACAGAGGGTTGCATGCACCTCTTCAGGAGTGGCAGAAGAACGACTATCAGAAGTAGCATCAAAAGAATTACACTGCCACGCCAATGGGGGAAAGGAGGGGATGACTGTGATTGTCAACATCCCTAGGGAGAGAAGTACTTCTTCAGGCGATAGCCATTAATCAAGAAGGGATCATCATAGGAATCAATGGTCTACGCCTGAACAGAGCCATTAGGGTTGACAGTAAGTACCTTGCACGGGCCCATCCACCATTGTTGAAGCTTGCTAGGAAACTTGCCAAATCTTGAATCATAGGCCATGACAAGATCACCTTCTTTGAACTCCTTGTGCTTGATCAAACTATCATGATAGGCCTTACGTCGAGTTTAAGTAGTTTCCATGCACTATAGGGCCATCCAGCAAATCTCGTCTAAGCATTCTAAGTGCAAGAGGCGGCATTGCAATGATTCATCATCTCCGAGGCATTCTTTGACTGCCACTCACAAAGAGGGCAATTTCAGTTCAATCGGGAAAATAGCTTCTGTACCATACACCCATTGGAAAGGAGTTTGTCGTGTAGTAGCCTTATGGGAGGTTTTGTATGCCCAAAGCGCCTCTGTAAGTCAATCGTCCTAATCATGATGATGTGCGGCAATCGTTCTTGTCAAGATCGAGCAGAGAATGCGGTTGGTGACTTCAAACTTGCCCATTGGCTCTAGGGTAGTAAGGAGTGGACTTGCGATGGTGAATCTTTTACAGCTCTCTCAGCTCTTCCATGATTTTGTTAGGGAAATGAGTACCTCTGCCACTTACCAACTCAAGGGGACTGCCAAAATGGGTGGTGATATTCTCGTACATGAACAGGGCTATGTTGTTACTATCATCCTATTTCAGAGCTTTAGCTTCACACCATTTTGTGACATAATTTGTACATACTAAGATGTATCTTTTTTGCTTCCGTCTAGTAGGCAGATCAATGGGACCCACGAAATCAATCCCCGACTTCTCAAATGGCATGGAACTTGCTTTGGTAGGTTTTTCCATTCGCTGACAAACATCGCATCTCTTGCAATAGTCATATGCATCCTTGTGGAGGGTCGGTTGCCAGTATCCTACTAGCATAGCCTTCCTGGCTGTTGCTTCCCTACAAAGTGTCCACCACATGGTTCGTCATGGCATGCTTTCAAGACTATGCTGATTTCGTCTCCTGCAATACATCTTCACAACACTTCATCTTTTCCTTTATTGTACAGTGCACCACCTATCAAGGTGTTGGGGCTTGATTCTAAGAGAAGCTTCTTCTTCTCACAGCTTGAGATACTAGGAGAATACTGTTGAGTTGCCAGGATATTGGCTATGTTTGAATACCATGGAGTAACTATTTCAACTAGAAACAAGGAAGCATCAGGAAGGTCCAGATCGTCTTGTTCCTCTTCTGTAGTTTGAGGGATCTGTGATAGATGATCGGCTAGGACATGGCATCTGAAGTAGTACCGATATCGTCATCGTCGTCCATAAAATCTGGCATTTCTTCATGTTCTTCATCTTCTGTCACTCCTGAATAATTGATATGAACAGTTGGCTTTTGGGTTTGACAATTCGCCGCTAGATGTCCAGGTTGATGACATTTGTAACAAACTATGGGTTTGGATTTAGATACATTATTGGTAATGGCAGGAAGTTTAGAAATGTTGGGATTTGGTTGGAGAGATGGCTTAGGGTTTGGATTTGTGTTTGATGGTAAAGTAGGTGGTTGTGTCCAAGATTTACAGAATGAAGATGGAAGGAAAGGTTTTGATTGAATCTTCGAAAATTTGAATTGAATTGTTTTGAACCAAAGTTACCATTAGTTTAAAATTGTTGTGGTCGCTTCTCTCGCCCTCGAATTTTGTCTTCAGTGTTATGGGCCAAGCAAATTGCATCTTCGAGAGTTGTTGGCTTGAACATGTTGACCTCCGCATAAAAATATTCAAGTAAGCCAGACATAAACTTGCATTTATGGGTTGCCTCATGTACATTTTCAAGCATTCCTAGTTGCAATAAAGCATTCCAGAAATGCTCGGTATATTGTGAAATAGGCTCATGATCCCTTTGTTGTAGAAGATCCCATTGTTTGATTGCTTTTTCGTGGAATTGGGGTGGAAGGAAATTCTACATAAATTTCTTTTGAAAAGTCTCACAAGTAGTAGGACATTCAATGCTCTTGCAGACAAGAATCCACCATAGGGATGCTCAGTCCACTAGATGATTAGTGACACACTTAATTTTGTCTTTCTCAGCATATTGTTCTTCATGGAAATAATCATCAAATTGATTGATAAAAGCAAGTACAATCTTTCCATCGCGTGACCCATTGAAAGTACGAAATTTAAATTTTTTTTTACTCATCTTTATTTCTTTTCGAATAGATTGCGCTTCAAGTGTTACATTGATCGTACGCCGTATAAGATCTTCAGATTGCGGTCCATCTTGGTCGGCGGTAGATCGTTGTAGATTGGCAAATTGAGCTTGCAAGGTTTGACGTGCTCTTCGTTCCTCTTGAATCTACATCATAATCAAATCTAGTTTTTGCTCCATCATTGGTTCAGATAGGTCATCTCCAGCCATAAAATCTTTCATGGTTTGATCGGACATCCTACAAAATTCCAAAAGACCTCACACACTCAAAATCTTGTTAGAGGGATGAGCGTAGCTCAAAGTCGGGTTTACAAGGCTTTTTTTTTTAAATGACTTTTTGTAGTATTTTTTCTTTGCGGATGCGGAATTTGATATAACGGTCGTATTCCAAGAAGATAATCTTGCATGTAGACCATGTGTTGCAAACTGTTTGCTGGAATGTGGCTCTGTTTGTCCATAGGTGTGAATAGGGGCTCTCAAAGAGTTCAAGATAAGTTCGTGTTTAGTCCGATGGGAACTACCGCTAAGGAGGAATTTTATGATTGACTTTGTAGCTTTAGGAACCTTAGAGTATTAAGCTTTATTTAAAAAGCTTGAATTTTTTTCTGAAACATATCGGGACAAGAATATGTTGACGATGGATTCAGTGCCCACGAGTACATACCGCCGCCGTCATGAGTGAGATTTTTGCGATTAAGCTTTATTAAAAAGCTTATTAATATTTTAAGCTTAAATTGACTTATCTGTCTTCTCTGGTCTTGAAGAAAAAAAAAACGTGTTGATGAAGAAGCCTCCCACCTAGTCCTCCGCCTACAGAGGCCGATTCTTCGTGATCTAAGTGCATAGCTCAATCATTCCAAAAGACTAACTGTAGAGCTCGATCGTTCCAGAAGCTTTGCCTTCACACAAGATGGTAAGAAATTGGAATCTCTCGATCTCAGCTTTGCTTTGATACCACTAGTGCACATATCAGATGCTGTATGCGTACGTAGTGAGCGCCGAAAGGTCCCCAAGAACAAAAGAACTCTATTTTTGCACAAAAAACAAGAGAGAAGATTTGCACGACATGAAGCAAAAGACTAATTGGGTACAATCTCGAAGCTCAAAAAATAGCCCAATTTACAATTAGCACGCTTTGGCTTTTGTGTTTGCTTTTGTCTCACTAAAGAATTAAAGCTATTGGGTGCTTAAAGAGTCGGGCAGTGCCCAAATACAATGTCCAATACAAATATTTAAGTTGTGCGTCCATGCGCATACAAAATAATAAATAAATGTCAAGCACTTCAATAAATAAGGGCATCAAAATAAATATTGGCGCCACGCCTAAGATGCGCGCCCATAAAAAATGATAAATTCTTCTAAATAACTTGAATACACGCTATCACCCAGTGCTTCCCAATGCCATGCTGCTTGCTCTACACATCAATTGAAGCATTCACAATTGTTAGAAAATAATAAATTTAATCCGATAAAAGTGAATACCTGGCAGTCTTCACCTACAAAATAAATAAATTGGTTAGAATTCAATGCTAACCTTAATTTATTATGAGTGCACACTCTAAACTCATAAACGTCTATTAATTTAAATATGTATCACCCGCTATGGAATCACCAACTTGCACATTAAATTAACAAGACGCCCAAAAAGGACAGGCGTCCGCATTGACTTTTCGCACAAGGAATCCACCTTGTGTATGAGCCCTAGCAATAAATAAAATTTTACGGAATCCACCGCAAAACCTTACGGAATCCACTGTGGAATATGCCTCCTGGCATTAGGACAAGACAATGAAGATGATTTTGAAACACTTATCATGGGATCCATGTCCAATATTTTTGTGCCACATATTCTAGTTAAATAATGCCACTACTCCTTATATGTTGTTGGATGGAGGTGACCAAACCAAATCTATTAGATTATATACCCATACTAGTCTCAAGCATTATTGTAGTAGATACCATACACTACCTTGTGTTGACACTTGTTTGGTCCACCGCCCACAACATCTTGCATTTTTTACATTCCCATATCTTGAGGAATCTCATTAATGGATGGATGCTACACAAGCTTGGTGATATTACCAACCATGTTATACACAATATGCATTATGACTTCCATCCACCATATATTGAGAGATATTAAGTGTGCCTCCCTCTCATTCAAGTGGAACCTACATCCAAAAACTAGAGTGCATAAAGGGCCTTAACAATACATTATTTTAAATTTGCTAGTATTGTCTCAAGAAACATGAGACTGATAGTAGTAATGAGACACCTCTTTTTACTATCATAGGAATCATGAAACCAATTGTAGAGTTCAATGAAAAATGTCATGAGACGCATCTTTTTCTTGGTCCTTGTTATAACTGGCAGTTGTATACAATTGTCAAGTGTTTAAGTGAAACCCCTACAACTAAACATGACATACAAAAAAATGAATCTAACAGAGTACTAAGAATTCTACTTAGACAATATCACAAACTTTCATATATCTAAAGCAAGGGAAGGTCTCAAATATGATGTACATAGAGACAAAAAGCATGTAGAATAACACTCACTCACACACACACACACACATAGGGGGGAGAGAGACACACACACACATACAGATACACATACACACACAAAAAAAGAGTATGAGAGAGAGATCAAAGGAACATCATGCCATGTAATATGCAATTATTTAATCTAGGCACATCGAACTAAATATATGATCTGTTATTAATAAGCACTAAAGCTATTAAGGCTATATCACAAACTTGCATATATCTAAAGCAAGGGAAGGTATCAAATATGATGTACATAGAGACAAAAAGCTTGTAGAATGAGAGAGAGAAAGAGAGAGAGAGTGTGTGTGTGTGTGTGCGTGTGTGTCTGTGTGGGGGGGGAGGGAGAGCGACACACACACACATACAGACACACACACACACACGCATAGGAGAAAGAGTATGTGTGTATGTGTGTGATAGGCACAACATGTAATGTAATATGCAAATATTTAAGATAGGCATTTCTACTTATACTTTTATTTTAGAAGCATAATAATAACAAAATTTTGAATATCACTATAATAAAAAGGCCTCATAGATGCACTTTTAGATGCGATTTTTGAATATAGAGAAAATCTTACGGGCACGTCTAGTCGCCCATCTATTTGCGCGTCTACCGTGTCGCATCTATAATCGCATGTATGAACGAATTTACACGCAAAAATAGACATGCAATAAGCGCACATATACACACGTGAATACATATGCATAATAAACCAAAATTGATATTTATTTAATTCATTTTGCATATCTATTAGCCTGTCTATTTGGCAGTTAGACGGGCATATAGACACGCTTATAGACGCACTTTTACAAGTACCCGTAGACGCGAACGGAAAACAAAAAATCTCATTTTTTTAAAAAAAATATTTAATTTATTTTTTAAATTTAAATTATTTAGCGAGTGTATAAGCGCGTGTACTCTGCACTGTAGACGCGCGTATAAACGCGCATTTTCTGCAATTTAGACACGCGGATAGACGCGCAAAATAGAACTGGAAAAAAAAAACCAAAGAGCATGTGGTTTGCAACTACATGCTCTCTGGGTTTTTTTTTTTCCCCTCCCATACATCAGATTGTGTATTTGGGAAAAAGACAATGGATCTAAAAGCATGAGAATTGAAAATAAAAGTCCATGTATTCATTATAGATCAAAAGCATTTACATGGAAAGTTTAAGTGCTTGCGACCTAAAGCGTGGCTGCAAGCAGTAGGCTCAAAGATGGATCATACATATACAAGAAAACAAGGCCATAGAGGAGGTATGGTGCTCCTCTACAAATCTGAAGAAGAAACATCTTCGCTAGTACCACCATGGCTACTAGCGTCGCTATCCCCCTCCTCGCTATGCTCCACATCAAGGTTCGCCTACACACACAAAAGATCAAGATTGAATACGTAGACATGGTGGAGAAAAAGTTATAATTAGCTATACTTTTAATAGGAAAGTAAGAAAAACTTACCTCCTCTGGCTGTCAAATCCTCGTAGCCTGGTTGTATTGGTCCTCAGTGATGAGACCCTCCTCATAGAAGTGAAGCCATATGGCTACGTGGTTATGGCCTCGATGGTAACCTACCTCTCTAGGAGTAGGTATCCTACCAACGATAGTAGTCTGCAAAACAGTTATGATATTCACAAACAATTATGAGACACAATATCTTAGAAAAAATTATATAAAGAATTGAAGGAAATATAATTTTTAAAAAATAGAAATCAAAATATACTTACAAACTCTGCCTCCCATGACTCTCTACCACCCGATCCGTAATGATCCCATTGTTTCCATTTGGATCCGTCGTGCCTCTGCCTGCTGGCGACTCTTCACTTTCTCATCTGCTTTCTTCTTGGCTTTCTTTCACTCTATGCGGTGGCACATAGGTGGTTGGCTATAGGCTCCACGCCCCTCCTCCTGCCTACGCAGTGAGTCCCTAGCGCATGTCATGAGGTGGGATCTTTTGTTGTGAAGCATATCCCTCACTTTTGTGCGTCCCCAATCATCCGAGAATCGCTGACCCTCAGGATTTGGGTACCTCCTATGGACTACCCTCAACACCTCCTGCCACAAGCCGCTTTTCTGATTTTTGAAGGCAATGAAATAATCTTTATACGTCGCATGCACAACGCTTCTCATGTACGCCATTACATCCCTTCCTTCATCATCATGGAAGATGCCATCAGCATCTATAACTCTATAGTATTGGCATACAAGCTCCTCTACGTGATCTACTGGTGAGGGTGATCGCTCGCCACCTCCTAGGCAACCCCCACACAAGCCTCGTCCTCCCTCTCGACTCTCCCTCCTCCCTCTCTGTCGACTACCCTCTGTCTCGCTGGATGCACGTGCTTCTGCAGATGCATGTGCTTCTGCATATGCTTGTGCTTCAGCTGATGCACGTACAGGGGCTGCACGTGGAGTACTTGCATATGGAGTACTTGCATGTGGAGTTTGGGAAGTAGTGCCAGCCAAAGACGTCAAAGGCATTCCAGACATGACACTGAACACCTCGTCCGCTATGCGAGAGCGGCCAAGGTGTCTAGTCATCTCTCCCATGAAGTCTTCCCTACTAGGAAAACCTCCAAAAAATGCATTGACTCCCCTGCCAAACGAGGCCAATGTATCATTCATGCGATCCAAATCTAGGTCATTGCTAGATGAACTAGGATACGACATCTGTAAAAAAAAACACAAGAAAAAGATAAATTTATTTGCATACAAAAAATCATATATTACCTACATTTACAAAGAGCTTTCTTTAGACATTGAGCATAAAACTTAAGTGCTAATGCGTCTCATAAACAAGAAAACTGATAAACACAAACATGGGATTGGTCACATTCATCATTGCAAAAATATATTGTTTTTTATCAGAGCTGGGAGAGCTGGCGCGTGTATAACCGCATCTAAATTGCAGGTTAGACGTGCTCTTAGATGTGCTCCTAAAGTCAACCTTCTGTTCAGCGCGTCTATATTCGCATCTGAGATGCAGTATAGACGCGTTGTCAGACGCATATTCCAGGTCAATCAGTGCGCGCGTGTATCATCGCGTGTAAATTGATCTGCACAAGCGCCAGCATACACACTGTAAGACGCGCCCTCAGACGCAATGAGAGGAAACATTTTTTTGCATCTACACTACAACAGAAACGAGGCATAGACGCGCATGTTAGACGCGCAAAGTCGAGCGCGTCTATCAGAGCGTCTATAAATGCATGTAAACCTGCGTGTAAATAGACGCGAATTTTGCGTCTATATATCCGCGCAAATAGATGCAAATATAGATGCGCTAGCATATGCATAATTATTTAACCACCTAAAATTAGCAATTCATATAATTGAAAAACCAAAGTTAATGCACATGTACGCATGATAAAAACCATAGAATTAAGAATACACATTGAATCATTGAATTAAAAAAATAGAGTTAATAATTACTTTTTCATTGCTCTCTAATGAATGGCAGTTCCTCCAGTTGACAAGCCTGATATAAGTAATTAGCGGCAAGCGACAGAAACCTTACAATTAGTAGCAAGCATTGCAATATGTATCTCGTAATTTCTCTATATACTTGAAGATGATAAAAGACACTTCCTTTTTATTATGGAAAATTTAATGCTTGCTTTAAAATTGACTATTGATTCTTGAGTATGCACGTGTGCGCATGATAAAAAGCATAGAATTAGGAATACACATATATTGAATCAATAAGCAAATTAAGTATGTTACAGTGAATGATCCATCTCATCTTCAATGAGATCAGCCCTTGCTAAACTATCTACTTCTAGGTCTATATTACCAAGAGGTAACGAAACAAATAAGTCTATCCCACTACCAGATGTGTTGCTATATTGCTCAATAACTTCATCAATATTATCGATAATCACATTATTGTCTTCTTTTGCGTTTCCTTGAACATCATCGCAAGGTTCATCTTGTACTATATCACGCATATCATCCATTATGGTGTCATCATGCACATCATCATTATTTGTTGGATTGTCAGCTGCTATCTCTACGTCGGTAATATTACCATATATTGGTTTTGAACGATTAGATATAGGGATGACATACCACCATCGGTTATTGTTTACCATTGGATGATACACAACCTGTATTTGAAAAACAAAAGCAAAAAACTTAAGTACTTATTATATTGTGTATATGTATCACATGTATATATATATAAAAATTAGCCTTTGCATATATACCTGCTCGCATTGTTGAGGTAGTACTAATGTGTCATTCTTGTTTTGGTGAAATTTTGTAGAGTCAATGATTACAAAACCACTTGGATGACATCTGATTGTGCAATGCTCACCATTTGTTACCACTTCTTTAAACCACTTCACATCCAGTACATATATAAAGAATAGTCTGAAGTCAAACTTCAGAATATCTTGGATCAAGCCACAATAACCTTCCATGGTACCATTGGCAGCCTCAAAGTGAGCAAGGACACCACAATCTTGGGTATTTCTCTTTTCATCTATACGTTGAGTTCGAAGATGTTTACCCTCACACCAAAGTGCATTGAATAATGTGCACTAGTAGTAAAAGATAAAAGATCAAACATGTCAATTATTTATATAAAATATAACTTATAGAAACAAATTAACTGATAGTATGTCTCACCTTTGATAAGCAACCTCGTGCATATTCCCACTCTTCTTGAGATATATTAATTTCCTCCTCTTTTTCCATTATCTCCATTTCCTCGTGTAACCAATCTATGTCAATATGACGTGGGAGCACATTTAGATGATCTGGAAATGAGACATTACGTCCATATCTAGTGCAAAATTCTTGTCTTTCACTTTTTCTTATTGCCCTTGCTTCATTATATAGTGTCCATTTGCTCATAACATCACTATTGAGCACACAAAAACTATTTAACTTACAAAGTTCTTCTTTTGTTAACACTTTACTCATTCCTTTTCCTTGAGGTACTATAGAGGTCATCCTCAAGTCTTCATCATATTGGTTGAGAGGGATCCACTTCAGCAAGATATTCAGATATATAAACAAGGGATGATTGGACTAACCAACCCTCAGCCATGCTTCCCTCAGGCCGTGCTTTTTGCCTCACAAAATCTTTCAAGGTTTTCATGAAGCACTCAAGAAAAAACATCCACCTTACATGAACTGCGCCACAAAGTGCAATCTCATCAATCAAATGTACGAGTAAATGTAATTGAGTAGTCAAAATGGATCGAGGAAAATTTTCCTCCACCAAACAAACCACCTCAATAGATAATACTTGAGCATCTTGCAATGTGTTTGGATCAATTTCCTTCGAGCTCACGTATCTGTCAAGATGTATTTGAGAATTGTTTATTTTTGTGTAGAAATTCAAGGATATATAATGGAAAAATACAATATATACACACCTCACAAGCTCTCCCATCTTGTAAATGATATCACGTACATCTTTGGAGGCACAATGGGATATGCTAATAGGAAGTACGAACTGAATGTAAACAACATTCATAGATGCAAATGATTAGTTGAGGAAAAAGTTATCATACCCCAAAGTTTACACATAGTTACGCCACTAATTACTATATTCATGGTTAGAGATACCCTTACTTGAATCATTTTGTGCCAATTGTGGGACTTCAAACCAGATAGTTGCTCCACACCTCTTTTCTTTTTCTTTATGAAGGCTCCCTTGAGACATCTCATACATCCTGTGGGTGTTCAAAAGCTATATATTTGTTCCTTCACTATTTTTTCATCATTCTTTGACAATATCCAAGGTGCATGGGGTAGCTCAATCTTTTCTCTAGGTCCAATGCGTGGCCAGGCTCGTCTCATGCGACCAATGTTACGTAAATCCTCCCTTACATTAACTCAATCGCGAGCCCCTATCAAGTGATCCCATAATGTAGATACAACATTTTTGAATATGTGCATGGGGTCCAACAGGTGATTGATCTTGAGTTCAGTCCAGTACGGAAGATGAAAGAATATAGAGAACCTAACAAACAAACAATATATTATGTAAACAATTCATCATGCTAAATACTTTAAAGTCAATAGAGAGAAATGCACTTCGTACCGACTCATGCCATGTGGAGGGTGGCTGTCGGCATTAATCCATCTCTCCTTCCAATCTCGAATGGTTAGAGATTGTGGAGTCATTCCATTAGTAGGGAGAACATATTTGGGATGGTCAATATGAAGAAATCGATGATGATTGTCGTAGATAACCTTCTTTAAACGTGCCGGTCTAGAGGAAACTAGAGAGGGACCGCAAATAGGATATGCATGATATCCTGACAAGGTTAAACCTAAAAAAACAAGTAAATTAATAAAATGCAATTGATTCAAGTCTTGAATTTCCAATATAGAGTTATATACATGTACCTGAACACTCTTCATATCCTGGAAAGTCGTGCATGGTCCACAACAATATGGCCTTCAATGTGAAATCTCTACAGGATGCAAATGCACTTGTATCTTGCACCTCAATACCTTCTTATAACATTTCTAACTCTTCAATCAAAGGCCCTAAGTAAATGTCCATGTTTTTTACCTTGTGCTTTCCAGGAATCAGAAGGGACAACATCACATGTGCCTTTTTAATTGCCATGGATGGAGGAATATTATAGTTCACCAATACCAGTGGCCATACACTGTATGATGTGCTTTTGATGCCAAATGGATTGATTCCATCCATACCTAAACCAAATCTCAAATTTCTTGGCTCTTCTTTGAAAACGGGCAACAAATTATCTATATGTTGCCATGCGGGTGTGTCTGCAGGGATCCTTCATTTTCCATCACTTAAACGATGACTAGCATGCCATGACATGAGCTTTCCAATAGACTTACACTTGAACATAAGTTTTATACGTGGAACAATCGGAAAATGTCGCAAAACCTTACGAGGCACATCCATTGACTTCATCTCCACTTTGTATCTTGATTCGCCACACACAGGACACTCTCGTGCGAACTCATAAATCCCACGAAATAAGACACAATCATTGATACATGCATGGATCTTGACATAATCGAGGCCTCCCAGAGATGTCAAGTAATGTCTTGCTTACTCTCTCTTAGTTGGCAATTTGTTTCCTTATTTTGGAAGCATTTGTGATAATAACCTACATATATTTTTAAAAGTGAGTTAAAAAACCACCAACATATATTTCTGTCTGATTTCAAAATAGAATTAACAATTAATATTATGATTCATATATAAGCCAAACTGAATTGATACCTACTTCAATAACGCATCCAAACTGACATTACTCCATCCATAAATTGTTTACAAGTTAAGTATCTCAAGGGATGCACAAAGAACGGAGTACGTACAACCTTCATATAACGGAGTAGATGATGCTACATATAGTGGATCATCTGGCTTCGTAGAGTGACCTTCTCCCTGAACCGGTTGCGAAAATAGATGGTGTTCCATGTTGTCCAAAATCTCATCCTCTACAACTTGATGGGGCATTTCATGAGGGCTACTATCATGTTCGTTAGTCTCTACTCTTCTTGAAGACTCTACCTCCTTGCGTCGACGTTTTGCAGCCTCTCGACGCCCGGGAGGGAGCATCTGAGGATGTGGCACCGCATCCTGCTCAACCACAAAAGGGAGTTTCATGTACGTCGATATATAATTCCTGTAACATAGACATGCAATCTTAGTGGTAAAAAAAACTATGAATACCGGTGATTTTTCTCGATCCCATTCTCCATACAAGCTGAGGTGTGACATTGCAATTCGACGTGCTCAAAAAATACACCCTCGACAACAATCACACATGCATTTAATTTTTCATCGTAGCCATGCATCTCGATTATGAAGACGCAATGTTTCATCCTCACTTGAGGATGTGCTCATTGACTCACCAGCTTGCACCGCACTAGGTGATGACAACGTCGACATGATTAAACCTAATTCATGACAACATCAAAATATTTGTCATTCATATGTTTACATAAGATCTTAATTTTAAATACACAAAAATCATCATCTTAAAACTTATCTTAACTTATCTTAACTTATCTTAACTTATCAAAACTTAACAAGAATTCACTATCAAAACTTATCTTAAAGACAAAAAATTATGATAAATCCCAAATGCGCGTCTACATCCGCGTCTATCTACGCATCTATATTCGCGTCTATCTGAACAATAGACACACATATACACGCGAAAATAGACGCACGTGTCAAAATTCAAACCATACTTAAATCATTTCTTTTCAAACTGCGCCTTTTCTTACCTGCGTTTTTTGCGGTTCTGAAGCTTGAGTTTAGCCGACATGCAGTCTCTTCATGCCTCACCTAGTCTCTTCATGCCTCACCTCCTCATGACTCACCTCTTCTTTCATTTCAAACACACAAGAAGGGAAAAAGGAAAGCTAAGGAGAGGAAGAAAGAGAGAACAAGAAGAAGCAGTAAGCAAGCAAACAAGCATCAAGGGAG
This sequence comes from Lygodium microphyllum, assembly GCF_053477565.2. Lineage (NCBI taxonomy): Eukaryota > Viridiplantae > Streptophyta > Polypodiopsida > Schizaeales > Lygodiaceae > Lygodium > Lygodium microphyllum. The sequence continues at coordinate 150,320,411 of NC_141141.1, read as the reverse complement.
GGTAACTTACCAAGGAGAGGAAGAAGGAGAAGGAGAAGCGCCACCACCCGCCACACCAAACACCCAAGGTGAGTCTCTCTCTCTCTCTCTCTCTCTCTCTCTCTCTCTCTCTCTCTCTCTCTCTCTCTCTCTCTCTCTCTCTCTCTTTGTTTTTCTCTTCCTCTCTCTGATCTGTCTGTGTATTTAGGATTTGTGATTCCATTATGTATTGCATTATGTAAATTGTCAATGGCTGTCGTCGGCCTAAAATGGGTCGACCAAGCGCGTCTGCAAGCACGTCTACGTCTTAATGTAGACGCGCAAAAATGTTTCCTCTCAGAGCGTCTGAGAGCGCGTCTTAGAGCGCGTGTACTCTGCAATGTACACGCGATGATACACGCGCTGCACAGAAGGTTGACCTACAGTCTACACGCGATTATAGACGTGCATTGACCTGGGATGCGTGTCTGGAAGCGCGTCTGTGTTGCATGTTAGATGCGCAAATAGACGCGCTGGACAGAAGATGGGACAGAAGATGAACTCTGGAGCGCGTCTGAGAGCGCATCTAACCTGCGATGTAGACGCGGGGATACACGCGACAGGTCTCCCAATTCTAATATTAAACAATATATTTTTGCAATGATGAATGTGACCAATCCCATGTTTGTGTTTATCAGTTTTCTTGTTTAAGAGAAGCATTAGCACTAAAGTGTTCTGCTCAATGTCTAAAGAAAGCTCTTTGAAAACATAGGTAATATATGATTTTTTGTATGTAAATAAATTTATCTTTTTCTTGTATTTTTTTTGCAGATGTCGTATCCTGGTTCATCTAGCAATGACCCAGATGTGGATCGCATGAATGATACATTGGCCTTCTTTGGCAAGGGGTCAATGCAACTTTTGGAGGTTTCCCTAGTAGGGAAGACTTCATGGGAGAGATAACCAGACACCTTGGCCGCTCTCCCACCGCGCACGAGGTGTTCAGTGTCATGTCTGGGAGGCCTCTGGCGTCTTTGCCTGGCACTACTTCCCAAACTTCACATGTAGATACTCCACATACAAGTACTCCATATGCAGGTACTCCATATACAGGTACTCCATTTGCAGGTACTCCACGTGCTCCATGTGCATCGGCTGAAGCATAAGCATTTGCAGAAGCACGTGCATCTGCAGAAGCTCGTGCGTCCAGCAAGGCAGAGGGCAATCAACAAAGAGGGAGAAGGGAGAGTCGAGGGGGAGGACGAGGGTTGTGTGGGGGTTGCCTAGGAGGTGGCGAGCGATCACCCTCACCAGTAGATCATGTAGAGGAGGTTGTACGCCATTACTATAGAGTTACAGATGCCGGTGGCATCTTTCATGATGATGAGGGAAGGGATCTAATGGCGTACATGAGGAGCGTCATGTATGTGAGGTATAAAGATTGTTTCATTGCCTTCAAAAATCAGAAAAGTGGCTTGTGGCAGGAGGTGTTGAGGGCAGTCCATAGGAGGTACCCAAATCCTGAGGGTCAGCGATTCTCGGATGATTGGGGAGGTACAAAAGTGAGGGATATGCTTCACAACAAAAGATCCCACCTCATGACACGGGTCAGGGACTCACTACGGAGGCTGGAGGAGGGGCGTGGAGCCTACAGCCAACCACCTATGTGCCACCGCGTAGAGTGGAAGAAAACCAAGAAGAAAGCAGCTGAGAAAGTGAAGAGTCGCCAGCACGCAGAGGCGGGATGGATCCAAATGGAAACAATGGGATCGTCGGATTACGGATCGGACGGCAGAGAGTCGTGGGAGGCAGAGTTTCTAAGTATATTTTGATTTCTAGTTTTTTTAAATTTATATTTCTTTAAATTCTTTATATATTTTAGTCTAATATATTGTGACGTCTAATTGTTTGTATATCTCTAAATTTTTTGTAGACTACCATCGTTGGTAGGACACCTACCCTTAGAGAGGTAGGTTACCATCGAGGCCATAACCGCGCAGTGACATGGCTTCACTTTTATGAGGAGGGTCTCATCACTGAGGACCAATACAACCGGGCCATGAGGATTCAACAGCCAGAGGAGGTATGTTTTTCTTACTTTCCTATTAAAAGTATAACTAATTATAACTTTTTCTCCACCTTGTCTAGGTAAGCAACCCTGATCTTTTGTGTGTGTAGGCGAACCCGGATATGGAGCACAGCGAGAAGGGGGATAGCGACGCTAGTAGCCATGGTGGTACTAGCGATGATGTTTCCTCTTCAGATTCGTAGAGAAGCACCATACCTCCTCATGAGGCCTTCTTTTCTTGTACATGTATGATATCTCTTTGAGCCTACTGCTTGCGGCCACGCTTTATGTCGCAAGCACTCAAAACTTCCCTTGTAAATGCTTTGATATATAATGAATACATGGACTTTTACTTTCAATTCTCGTGCCCGTAAGATACATTGTCTTTTTTCCAAATACAGAATCTGATGTATGGGAGGGGGAAAACAAAAACCAGAGAGCACGTGGTTGCTAACCAGAGAGCATGTGGTTGCAAAGCTCTCTGGTTTTTTTTTCCAGTTCTGTTTTGCGCGTCTATCAGCGCGTCTAAATTGCAGGTAATTTGCGTCTATTCGCACGTCTATAATGCAGACTACACGCGCTGCATAATTCAAATTAAAAAAGAAAATTAAATATCTTTTTTTAAAAGGACATTTTTTATTTTCCATTCACGTCTATTAGTGCTTGTAAAAGCGTGTCTACCAGCGTGTCTATATGCGTGTGTATATGTGCGTCTATTGCGCGTCTATTTGTGCGTGTAAATTCGTCGATACATGCGATTATAGACGCGGAATGATAGACGCGCAAATAGACGAGCGGATAGACGTGCCCGTAAGTTTTTCTCTGTATTTAAAAATCGCGTCTAAATGTGCGTCTATGAGGCCTTTTGTTGTAGTGCTATACCTACGTCTACACTGAAATGTAGACGTGCTAGTAGACGCGCTCAGTCGGCTGATTTTAGTCCGACGATCGCCATTGATGATTTACAAAATGCAATACATAATAGAATCAGAAATCCTAATACACAGACAAAGCAGAGAGAGAAAGAGAGAAACAAAGAGAGAGAGAGAGAGAGAGAGAGAGAGAGAGAGAGAGAGAGAGAGAGAGAGAGAGAGAGAGAGAGAGAGAGACTCACCTTGGGTGTTTGGTGTGGCGCGTGGTGGCACTTCTTCCTTCTCCTTCTTCCTCTCCTTGGTAAGCTACCCTCCCTTGATGCTTGCTTGCTGCTTCTTCTTGTTCTTCTCTCTTGTTTTCTCTTTTTCCTCTCCTTCGCTTTCCTTTTTCCCTTCTTGTGTGTTTGAAATGAAAGAAGAGGTGAGTCATGAGGAGGTGAGGCATGAAGAGACTAGGTGAGGCACGAAGACATTGCATGTCAGCTAAACTCAAGCTTCAAAACTGCAAAAAATGCAAGAAACGAAAGGCACAGTTTGAAAAGAAATGATTTAAGTATGGTTTGAATCTTAACGTGTATATGCGCGTCTATTGTTCATGTAGACGCGACTATAGACGCGAACATAAACGCGCAAATAGACGCGTACGTAAACGCGGTTATAGACGCGCATTTAGGCTTTATCATAATTTTTGGTTTTTAAGATAAGTTTTGATAGTGAATTCTTATCATAAGTTTTAATGTATTTATGATGATATTTTTGTATTTAAAATTGAGATATTATAATAATTAATACGCTAGCTTTAAGTTTTTTATGTAAACATATGAATGACAAATATTTTGATGTTGTCATGAATTAGGTTTAATCATGTCATCGTCATCACCTAGTGCGGTGCATGCTGATGAGTCAATGAGCACATCCTCAAGTGAGGATGAAACATTGCGTCTTCATAATCGAGATGCATGGCTACGACGAAAAATTAAATGCATGTGTGATCATTGTCGAGGGTGTATTTTTCGAGCACGTCGAATTGCAATGTCACACCTCAGCTTATACGGAGAATGGGACCGAGAAAAATCACCGGTATTCATTGTTTTTTTTTACCACTAAGATTGCTAGTCTATGTTACGGGAATTATATATCAACATACATGAAACTCCCTTTTGTGGTTGAGCAGGATGTGGTGCCACATCCTCAGATGCTCCCTACCGGCAATGGAGAGGCTGCAAAACGTCGATGCGAGGAGGCAGAGTCTTCAAGAAGAGTAGAGACTCACGACCATGATAGTAGCCCTCATGAAATGCCCCATCAATTTGTAGAGGATGAGATTTTGGACAACATGGTACACCATCTATTTTCACAACCAGTTCACGGAGAAGGTCACCTCTACGAAGCCAGATGATCCACTATATGTAGTATCATCTACTCCGTTGTATGAAGGTTGTACGTACTCCGTTCTTCGTGCGTCCCTCGAGATATTTAACTTGCAAACAGTTTATGGATGGAGTAATGTTAGTTTGGATGCATTATTGAAGTAGGTATTAATTCAGTTTGGCTTATGAATCGTAATATTAATTGTTCTATTTTGAAATCAGACAGAAATATATGTTGGTGGTTTTTAACTCGCTTTTAAAAATATATGTAGATTATTATCACAAATGCTTCCAAAAGGAAACAAATTGCCAACTAAGAGAGAGCAAGCAAGACATTACTTGACATCTCTGGGAGGCCTCGATTATGTCAAGATGCATGCATGTGTCAATGATTGTGTCTTATTTCGTGGGATTCATGAGTTCGCACTAGAGTGTCCTATTTGTGGCGAATCAAGATACGAAGTGGAGATGAAGTCAATGGATGTGCCTCGTAAGGTTTTGTGACATTTTTCCATTGTTCCACGTATAAAACTTATGTTCAACTGTAAGTCTATTGGAAAGCTCATGTCATGGCATGCTAGTCATCGTACAAGTGATGGAAAATGGAGGATCCCTACAGACACACCGGCATGGCACCATATAGATAATTTGTGGCCCATTTTCAAAGAAGAGCCAATAAATTTGAGATTTGGTTTAGGTATGGATGGAATCAATCCATTTGGCATCAAAAGCACATCATACAGTGTATGGCCAGTGGTATTGGTGAACTATAATATTCCTCCATCCATGGCAATTAAAAAGGGATATGTAATGTTGTCCCTTCTGATTTCTGGAAAGCACAAGGTAAAAAACATAGACATTTACTTAGAGCCTTTGATTGAAGAGTTAGAAATGTTATGGGAAGGTATTGAGGTGCAAGATACAAGTGCATCTGCATCCTCTAGAGATTTCACATTGAAGGCCATGTTGTTGTGGACTATGTATGACTTTCCACGATACGGAGAGTGTTCAGGTACATGTATATAACTCTATATTGGAAATTCAAGACTTGAATCAATTGCATTTTATTAATTCACTTGTTTTTCAGGTTTAACCACATCACGATATCATGCATGTCCTATTTGATGTCCCTCTCTAGTTTCCTCTAGGCCGGCACGTTTAAAGAAGATTATCTACGACAATCATCATCGATTTCTTCCTATTGACCATCCCAAATATGTTCTCCCTACTAATGGAATGACTCCACAATCTCTAACCATTCGAGATTGGAAGGAGAGGTGGATTACTGCCGACAGCCACTCTCCTTTCGGCATGAGTCGGTAAGAAGTGCATTTCTCTCGATTGACTTTAAAGTATTTAGCATGATGAATTGTTTACATAATATATTGTTTGTTTGTTAGATTCTCTATATTTTTTTCTCTTCAGTACTGGACTGAACTCAAGATCAATCACTTGTTGGACCCCATGCACATATTTAAAAATGTTGTATCTACATTATGGAATCACTTGATAGGGGCTCGTGATTCAGTTAATGTAAGGGAGGATTTACGTAACATTGGTCGCATGAGACGAGTCTGGCCACGCATTGGACCCAGAGGAAAGATTGAGCTACCCCACGCACCTTGGATGTTGTCAAAGAGCAAGGAAAAAATAGTGAAGGAACAAATATATAGCTTTCGAACACCCACAGGATGTATGAAATGTCTCAAGGGAGCCTTCATAACGAAAAAGAAAAGAGGTGTGGAGCAACTATCTGGTTTGAAGTCCCACGATTGGCACAAAATGATTCAAGTAAGGGTATCTCTAACCATGAATATAGTAATTAGTGGAGTAACTATGTGTAAACTTTGGGGTATGATGACTTTTTCCTCAACTAATCATTTGATCTATGAATATTTTTTACATTCAGTTCGTACTTCCTACTAGCATATCCCATTGTGTATCCAAAGATGTACGTGATATCATTTACAAGATGGGAGAGCTTGTGAGGTGTGTATACATTGTATTTTTTATTATATATCTTTGAATTTCTACACAAAAATAAATAGTTCTCAAATACATCTTGACAGATACGTGAGCTCAAAGGAAATTGATCCAAACACATTGCAAGATGCTCGAGCATTATCTGTTGAGGTGGTTTGTTTGGTGGAGGCAATTTTTCCTTGATCCATTTTGACTACTCAATTACATTTACTCGTACATTTGATTGATGAGATCACACTTTGTGGGGCAGTTCATGCAAGGTGGATGTTTTTTCTTGAGCGCTTCATAAAAACCTTGAAAGATTTTGTGAGGCAAAAAGCACGGCCTTAGGGAAGCATGGCTAAGGGTTGTTTAGTGCAATCATCCCTTGTTTATATCTCTGAATATCTTGCTGAAGTGGATCCCTCTCAACCACGACTATGGAAAGATGATGAAGACTTGAGGATGACCTCTACAGTACCTCAAGGAAAAGGAATGAGTAAAGTGCTAACAAAAAAAGAACTTTGTAAGTTAAATAGTTTTTTTGTGCTCAATAGTGATGTAATAAGCAAATGGGTGACACTATATAATGAAGCTAGAAAAAAAAATTATTTGTTATTGTCGATGCTTTGAGTATGAGACCTAGCATTCATAATATTTTTGTCTTATCTTTTGACTCTCTTACTCCCATGAAAGACATCTATAGCACTAACACTAGTTTTTAATCTTATTAGAATCAATTGTTTGCTAATAATTAGACTCAGATTTATTCATTGTCCTATGCTAGATACTTGGTTTAGTTGAAGACGTGCAACAGATGACCGCCGTCCACGCCCTTAGTGCTTACCCTACACTGCTAGCTTCACATTGAGCAGCTAATAGCAATTGAGGATAATTGCTCTCCCACCCCAGGGTATGATATTGGGAGGTATATTCCATGGTGGATTCCATGAGGTTTTTTAGAGGATTCCGTAAAACTTGAAGCATATTCCATGGTGGATTCCGTGAGCTTTTTTAGTGGATTTCGTAAAACTATATATATTTACCGGGACTTATACATAAAGTGGATTCCATGTGCGAGAAGTTGATGAGGATGTCTGTCCTTTTCGAGTGTCAAATTAATTTAATGTGGACGTGGGTGATTCCACAGTGGGTAATTTCGTAAAAATGGATATTTAAATTAATGAACGTTTATCAGTTTAGAGTGCACTCATATTAATTTAAGGTTACGACATAGTTTCAACCTATTTAATTATTTTGTAGCAAAAGACTACTAAGTATTTACTTTTGTGGGTTTTATCTTATTATTCTCTGGCAATTGTGAATGCTTTAGTTGATGTATAGAGCAGATAGCAGTGGCTTTGGGTAGCACTAGGTGTTAGCGTAAGTCCAAGCGTAAATTTTATCATTATAAATAATTATTTTAATTATAATATATAATATTATATATTTATCTCATATTTTATTATTAAAATTATTACTATATTTATAAGTTATAAATTTAAACTTATTTAGTAATAATTAGATAATTATCCTTAGTATTGTTTATTTATTTATTTTTAATATAGATTTTTTTAGAATATGAGATTTAAGATATGCTTTTATAAAAATAAGATTTCTTTATAGAATACCTTGTTATTTTCTTAGTGTGGTTTGCATGCACCTCTTTAGGAGTGGCAGAAGAACGACTATCAGAAGTAGCATCAAAAGAATTACACTTCCATGCCAATGGGGGAAAGGAGGGGGTGACTGTGATTGTCAACATCCCTAGGGAGAGAAGTACTTCTTCAGGCGATAGCCATTAATCAGGAAGGGATCATCACAGGAATCAATGGTCTACGCCTGAACAGAGCCATTAGGGTTGACAGTAAGTACCTTGTATGGGCCCATCCACCATTGTTGAAGCTTGCTAGGAAACTTGCCAAATCTTTAATCATAGGCCATGACAAGATCACCTTCTTTGAGATCAAACTATCATGATAGGCCTTATGTCGAGTTTGAGTAGTTTCCATGCACTACAAGGCCATCCACCAAATCTCGTCTAAGCATTCCAAGTACAGGAGGCGGCGTTGCAGTGATTCATCATCTCTGAGGCGTTCTTTGACTGCCACTTTCAAAGAGGAGAATTTCAGTTCAATCGGAAAAACAGCTTCTATACCATACACCCATTGGAAAGGAGTTTGTCGTGTAGTAGCCTTATGGGAGGTTCTGTATGCCCAGAGGGCCTCTATAATTCAATCGTCCTAATCACGATGATGTGCGGCAATCGTTCTTGTCAAGATTGAGCAGAGAATGGGTTGGTGACTTCAAACTTGGCCGTTGGCTCTAGGGTAGTAAGGAGTGGACTTGCGATGGCAAATCTTATACAGCTCTGTTAGCTCTTCCATGATTTTGTTAAGGAAATGAGTACCTCTGCCACTTGCCAACTCAAGGGGACTGCCAAAATGGGTGGTAATATTCTCGTACATGAACAGGTCTACGTTGTTACTATCATCCCGTTTTAGAGCTTTAGCTTCACACCATTTTGTGACATAATTTCTACATACTAAGATGTATCTATTTTGCCTCCGTCTAGTAGGCGGATCAATGGGACCTAGAAATCAATCCCCCACTTTTCAAATGGCATGGAACTTGCTTTGGTAGGTTTCCCCATTCGCTGCAAATATTGCATCTCTTGCAGTAGTCATATGCATCCTTGTGGAGGGTCGGTTGGCAGTATCCTGCTAACATAGCCTTCCTGGCTGTTGCTTCCCTACAAAGTGTCCACCACATGGTTCGTCATGGCATGCTTTCAATACTATGCCGATTTCCTCTCCTGCAATACATCTTCACAACACTTCATCTTTGCCTTTCTTGTATAGTGCACCACCTATCAAGGTGTTGGGGCTTGATTCTAACAGAAGCTTCTTGTTCTCACAGCTTGAGATACTACGAGGATACTGTTGAGTTGCTAGGAGATTGGCTATGTTTGCATACCATGGAGTTATTGTTTCGACTAGAAACAAGGAAGCATCAGGAAGGTCTGCATCATCCTGTTCCTCTTCTGTAGTTTGAGGGATCCGTGATAGATGATCGGCTAGGACATGGCATTTGAAGTAGTACCGATATCGTCATCGTCTTCCGTGAAATCTGGCATTTCTTCATATTCTTCATCTTCTGTCACTCCTGAATAATTGATATGAACAGTTGGCTTTTTGGTTTAACAATTCGCCGCTAGATGTCCAAGTTGATGACATTTGTAACAGACTATGGGTTTGGCTTTAGATACATTATTGGTAATGGCAGGAAGTTTAGGAATGTTGGGATTTGGCTTAGGGTTTGGATTTGTGTTTGATGGTAAAGTAGGTGGTTCAGATAGGTCACCTTCAGCCATAAAATCTATCATGGTTTGATCGGACATCCTACAAAATTCCAAAAGGCCTCACACACTTGAAATCTTGTTAGCGAGATGAGCGTAGCTCAAAGTCGGGTTTACAAGGCTTTTCTTTAAAATGGCTTTTTGTAGTAGTTTTTCTTTGTGGATGCAGAATTTGATATCACGGTCATATTCGAAGAAGATAATCTTGCATGTAGACTGTGTGTTGCAAACTGTTTGCTGGAATGTGGCTCTGTCAGTCCATAGGTGTGAATAGGGGCTTTCAGAGAGTTGAAGACAAGTTCATGTTTAGTCTGATGGGAACTGCCGCTAAGGAGGAATTTTATGATTGACTTTGTAGCTTTAGGAACCTTAGAGTATTAAGCTTTATTTAAAAAGCTTGAATTTTTTTCTGAAACATATTGGGACAAGAAGATGTTGACGATGGATTCGGTGCCCACGAATACATACCGCCGCCGTCATGAGTGAGATTTTGGGGATTAAGCTTTATTAAAAAGTTTATTAAGATTTTAAGCTTAAATTGACTTACCTGTCTTCTCTGGTCTTGAAGAAAAAAAAAAGTGTTGATGAAGAAGCTTCCCACCCGGTCTTCCGCCTACAGAGACCGGTTCTTCACGATCTAAGTGCATAGCTCGATTGTTCCAAAAGACTGACTGTAGAGCTCGATCATTCTAGAAGCTTTGCCTTCGCGCGAGATGGTAAGCAATTGGAAGCTCTCGATCTTAGCTTTGCTTTGATACCACTGATGCACAGATCAGATGTTGAATGCGCACCTAGTGAGCGCTGAAAGGTCCCCAAGAACAAAAGAACTCTACTTTTGCACAAAAAACAAGAGACAAGATTTGCACGACATGAAAAAGACTAATTGGGTACAATCTCCCCCATGCCTTGTGTGAGTGCTCCACAAAGCATGTATTTGATATATTATTCATCTCCAAGCTCAAAAAATAGCCCAATTTACAATTAGCACACTTTGGCTTTTGTGTTTGCTTTTGTCTCACTAAAGATTTAAAGCTATTGGGCGCCTAAAGAGTTGGGAGGTACCCAAATACAATGTCCAATACAAATATTTAAGTCGTGCGCCCATGCGCATACAAAATAATAAATAAATATCAAGCGCTTCAATAAATAAGCGCGCCAAAATAAATATTGGCGCCACGCCTAAGATGTGCGTCCATAAAAAATAATAAATTATTCTAAATAACTTGAATACACGCTATCGCCCAGTGCTTCCCAACACCATGCTGCCTGCTCTACACATCAATTGAAGCATTCACAATTGTTAGAAAATAATAAGTTTAAACCGACAAAAGTGAATACCTAGTAGTCTTCACCTACAAAATAAATAAATTGGTTAGAACTCAATCCTAACCTTAATTTATTACGAGTGGACACTCTAAATGTCTATTAATTTAAATATGTATCACCCGCTATGGAATCACCCACTTGCACATTAAATCAACAAGACGCTCGAAAAGGACAGACGTCCGCATCAACTTTTCGCACAAGGAATCCACCTTGTGTATGAGCCCTAGCAATAAATAAAATTTTACAGAATCCACCGCAAAACCTCACGGAATCCACCGTGGAATATGCCTCCTGGCATCAGGACAAGACAATGAAGATGATTTTGAAGCACTTATCATGGGATCCATGTCTAATATTTTTGTGCCACATATTCTAGTTAAATAGTGCCACTACCCCTTATCTGTTGTTGGATGGAGGTGACCAAACCAAATCTATTAGATTATATACCCATACTAGTCTCAAGCATTATTGTAGTAGATACCATACACTACCTTGTGTTGACACTTGTTTGGTCCACCTCCCACAACATCTTGCATTTTTTACATTCCCATATCTTGAGGAATCTCATCAATGCATGGATGCTACACAAGCTTGGTGATATTACCAACCATGTTATACACAATATACATTATGACTTCCATCCACCATATATTGAGAGATATTAAGTGTGCCTCCCTCTCATTCAAGTGGAACCTACATCCAAAAACTAGAGTGCATAAAGATAAGACCATTCATATGTAAAGGATTATAGTGCAGATTATCAAGCGCATAGGACGAGAAGGGGAGGGGTGGGGCATGCAGTGCTTGTTGTAGAGGGATGGCCCCCGTGATGTATATTTAGCCTCCTACCATTAGCAGATCTTGGTTCACGCCGAGTTACCTCGGCTGGCGGTCATGGATTTAGGCAGGGCTCCTCCTTGGAAGGATAGACAGAAAAGGGAAGAAGGTGTATAGAAAGGGAGTATACCCTATCTACACCATCAGAGTTGTTGGTCAAGGCTTCCTATGGTGGTAATGTGGGTTGCATGCCCTTCACTTGGAGGTGGGGATGGTCACACGGCTTGTAAATGCGTGATGAGAAGAGGACTTGAGAAGCTTAGCCTGTCAGACCCAACTCTTCTCCCTGCGCTTGACTATCATAGGAATCATGAAACCAATTGTAGAGTTCAATGAAAAATGTCATGAGACACATCTTTTTCTTGGAGGACTGGCAGTTGTATACAATTGTCAAGTGTTTAAGTGAAATCCCTACAACTAAACATGACACACAAAAAAATAAATCTAACAGAGTACTAAGAATGCTACTGAGACTATATCACAAACTTTCATATATCTAAAGCAAGGGAAGGTCTCAAATATGATGTACATAGAGACAAAAAGCATGTAGAATAACACTCACACACACACACACACATAGGGGGGAGGGAGGGAGGGAGACACACACACACATTCACATACACATATACACAAAAAAAAAGAGTATGAGAGAGAGATCAGAGGAACATCATGCCATGTAATATGCAAATATTTAATCTAGGCACATCTAACTAAATATATGATCTACTATTAATGAGCACTAAAGCGATTGAGGCTATATCACAAACTTGCATATATCTAAAGCAAGGGAAGGTCATAAATATGATGTACATAGAGACAAAAAGCTTGTAGAATGAGAGAGAGAGAGAGAGAGTGTGTGTGTGTGTGTGTGTATGTGTGTGGGGGAGAGCGACACACACACACACACACACACATAGGAGAAAGAGTATGTGTGTATGTGTGTGATAGGCACAACATGCAATGTAATATGCAAATATTTAAGATAGGCATTTCTACTTATACTTTTATTTTAGAAACATAATAATAACAAAATTTTGAATATGTAAATAAAAACTTACAAAATTGTTAAGAAGGGGTCAGGTGACAACCAATTACAAAAAGAACATGGATAAGGTCAAAAACTCACTCCTAAACTCACTCCTAAACCTTTATGTGGAGAACTAGTTAGGACTTGAGATTGATCTAAGAGCCCGAAAATGAAGGATGTTATCCATGAAAAGGATACTATAAAAAATTTTACCATCCATCTAAAGTACCATCCTGGTAAAATTTTAAATTGCTTTAGCAAGCCTCAATGATCTCTTAGAGAACCCCAATGAGCTATTTCATTAGCCCAATGGGATTTTATAATGTTTGAGGTTAATTTCAATCGGGTCAGGATCAAGATCATGGTAATATGAATGTGTGTATATGTTCATAACATGAGTTGATAATGTTGGTTTAGATTCCTTTTAATGAGTTTTTTATCATTATCTACATGCATTTGAGTGTAGGAAGCAATATATAGAGATGGTTCATCTATTTAGTATATGAATGATTCATCCACTAGAGATATGGATTCGACCTATTGGTAACAAGTGGCAGTTGTATTAAGTATATGTATATGTGCATCTTTACCTTTTGGGAAATACTCTCATGCGCTCTTGCTCTCCTCCCTTGCAATTTCAGTATCTTGGAATTTCAAAAGTGTAAAGTACAAGGAAAAGATATCTTGAGTTTGTTGTGATAACTTTGATTGCATGAGGCTGCCAAAGGTAGCACTTTTAATGACCATATGCATTCCTCAGAAAGAAAGATGGTAATGCCCCCTTAATTGGAAATGGTCTAGTAAAAGTGTGGGCATGCCATGTAGTAGGGTAGCTATGCCCACTATAGTCGGTGCAACAATGGAGATGTACCTAAAAGGAGATGGAGACATTCATACCTTTGTGATGTATTATTTAAGAGGAACAAGAACATTAGCTACATGTAACTTAGTATGAATAGAGATGATGGAGATTTGATAAGCAAACCCCTTAAGGCATGGATGATCTTGCATACTCTTGTCTATGGATATACACATACACCATATACATTTCTTCCTATAGAACGTCTATTATTCAACATCTCTCCGATAAAACCAGTAAGCATAGCTTATACAAGCTTAGTTGTGTGACCTTGCTCAATGCATACTAAGAACAATAACAAGAAGAAAAAAGGAAAATACGTTTTGACATACCGCTTCAGAAACGAAGCTTTTTAATAAGAGAAAAAAAAGGTCGGTGTGACCACTACCTACGCGAAGGAAGGAGAAGGAGAAAGAAAAGTAGGAATGAGGAAAAATAAGAACGAAAGGGATTCTCTCCGACCTCTCGTGCGCAAGCCCAGCTCCTGGCTATAAAACCATCCCACATGATTGCTTCATCCCCGAAATATTGCAGGAGACTTGTTGCAGCTTTAAGTCGATCTCAATGGCCGCTCGTCGTACTGTTTCCCTCATGCTATTGCATGTCATCGCTGCCAACTGCATGCTGGTACTGCTCACATGTATGAATATTTCCGCTTTCGTTGTTGCTCACAGGTATGATTATACAACGCATAAAAAGTAGATTGCGCTACTAACGCGAATCAGCTAGTGAACTCTCTGCGTTAAGGCATATACATTGTGAAGCATGTGCAGGCGCAGATGACGTGCCTCCAGCGCCTGGCGATAGTGAGGGAAATCCGGTGTGGTGTATCCTCAAGCCCAGCTTACCAGAGGCAGCCCTCCAGACCCTCCTGAACTGGTCATGTGCCAACGGCGCCGATTGCTCGGCCATCCAGCCCGGCGGAGCATGCTTTGATCCAAACACTCTTCACGCCCACGCGTCCTACGCCGTCAATGACTACTGGCACAACATGCAGGCCAAGGGCGCTACTTGCGACTTCCAGGGCGGAGCCTTGCTCGTCTCATCGGACCCCAGCCCGAGCGGTAAGTACGATCCGATTCCAATACATCACTTTTGGGTCTTACAACTCGATTTCCATTCCAATACACTCGTGCCAATGTCGTACACACCAATGGTACTGGCAGTTAATCTACCGTTATGGAGCAATGTCGTGCACACCAATGGTACTACAAGTTAATGTACCGTTATGAACCTTAATTCTTTCATGGTTGGACGCAGGTACTTCGAGTTGCCACTACCCTTCCTCTAATGTTTGAATATGTGCGGCATAGCGACTCGTGCTAGGCGGAACTGCATTTTCTATGATCTTTTGGTTCCTCGTCGTCTCACTAATACAATGTGGGTGTCTCCATCCTCATTGATGTACTTCATGAAGTGTATTGGTTAATGTCAATCACACCATTTTTTTTCGTCTACATGATCTCTCTCTTTTTTCTTTTTCTGGGGTTCAATAATGATACAAGTTAAGATCATACAATTTTTTTTCGTCTACATGATCTCTCTCTTTTTTTTTTTGGGATTCATGTTTCGAGAGTGATGTAGTGTATCTTTATAGAGCCCTTGACAATTGAACGTTTGCTCGAGTTATGGGCAAAGTGTAGCTATCACACATTATAGTTCAATTAGATGGGTACCCTAGTCAATGTGATAGCTCCTAAGCTACGAAACTAAAGTTAAACTAGCAAAGCATAGTTTACAAGGACTTTGTCTTTCTTCTCATCTGCTCCATTTAGTCTCTCATCTTCTGTGTTTGCATCACATATCCTTTTTCTCTAGTTACTAGGTTACCATTTTCTTACTTCACACATGCATTTGCTTACAAATCTAGCTAGCCTCTGTTATTTTTATTTACTATTCTTGTTGCTTTTATAGGTTTTCATTATTGTATGCAATAAGACTTTCTATTCTTTAAACAGATAATCAATTAAGTAGATTTGTAGCATTCATGGAAACCTCTTGTTCAAATAAAGAGATAAGCGAGAAACTATCCATTTATAAAACTTGCATCTAGGTAGGAATGAGAAAAAATGCCTCACCTTAGAACCCATGATCCTCTTATAGGCTCCATGATCCTTTATGGTTAGGTGGAGGTAGTGACCCTACTATAAGACGTTTAGAAATGACACAAGAACATGATTAAAAGCACAAAACCTTATGGATGGACATATGTGGCTATCTGTATCATGTGAATAATGAGATGATGAAGATAAATGTGGAAAACACTCATGGATAATATTCAAGTATCTCAACTTTGATGATAATATTCAAGTATCTAAACTTTGATGACAAGCTCATGTCAAGGCTCCTCTCCTTGCTATCTATGAGTAATAATTAAAAGTTGATAAGGAAATATGCATGATTGGTGCATCTTATATCATAAACTATGATATAATGTGACTCAAGTGATCAACCTAATAATGAAGTAAACATTCACTTAGATCAAGGTGATAAATAAAAGTAGATGAAGCTTCACAAATTTATCATCGCTTTGAGATGTTGGGATAAATATGGAAGGTAGTGGATCATTATTAAGGTTAGAAGGGCTATTGAATGTTAGTTGGATAGGACATTGATCTAATTCAACCACTACAAGATATAGACCTTATACTGACGTTTAAAGCGACGAAAATACAAATAACAAAATTTGCCCCTGTCGTCGCAAAAAACGTCGTTATTGACAACGCCATAGAAACGTTGGCGTCGCTATATGCATCGCTATTAGCATCACAAATGCGATGCTAATAGCGACGCCAATAGCGACGCAACCAATAAATTTGCGACACGCATAGCGACGACAATAGCGACGCGAGCAATAAATATGCGATGCTAATAGCGACGGTAACAGGGATAAAAAAAGTTCTGGGCAACTGTGGGACACAGTGGCAGGACATGAGCTTTATTCCCTTCTGGATGGATTCAACGGATACAACCAAGTGCAAATAGCGGAAGAAGACCAATCCAAAACAACCTTCACCACAGAATGGGGGACCTACGCTTACCGAGTGATGCCATTTGGGCTCTGCAATGCCTCTACTACTTTCCAGCGAGTCATGATGGCCGTATTCCAAAATCATCTGCACGACTTTATTGAGGTATATTTGGATGACTTCTGTGTCTATAGTTTGATCTGTGAACACTAGGGACACCTGGAACAATGTTTTGACCGATACCGGGAGTATGGGATTTCCCTCAACCCTGACAAATGCATCTTTGGGGTCTCTTTTGGAGTTCTGTTGTGCCACATCGTCTCTACACAAGGGATATCAACAGACCCTGCAAAGATTGAGAAGATTGTAGCTCTGATAGCACCCACCAATCTCAAACAGTTGAGGGGATTCCTAGGCCACGTGGGTTACTAGAGAAGGTTCATCGCCCATTTTGCAACAAAGGCAACCTCCTTGCACAAGCTTCTGAGGAAAGAGCAGAGTTTACTTGGACGGAAGAATGTGACAAAGCCTTCACCACTCTAAAGCAGTGTCTAATTGAGGCACCCATTCTCCAACCTCCTGATTGGACGAAAGAGTTCCATGTACACACTGATGCATCCATTGAAGGCTTAGGCGCAGTTCTTTGCCAGAAGGGTTCCTCAAAGCTGGATCAGCCGATCTATTACGCAAGCCGAAAAGTCACTGATAGGGAACGGAACTACACAGTGACAGAGCTGGAGTGCTTGGCAATGGTGTTTGCCCTAGAGAAGTTTCGCCACTACCTATACTGTCCACCCACTTTAAATTTTATGTGGATCATGAGGCCCTATCCTTCCTGATGAACAAAGTAGACATGAAAGGACGAATGATGAGATGGCTCCTTCTATTCCAGGAGTTTGACTTTGAGGTAATTACCAAACCTGGTCATTCCCATGTTCTGGATGATCATCTGTCGCGTATCCCACAGACTGCAGACGAGGAGTAGGATGATCCAGACCTCCCTGATGCTTCCCTATTCCTGGTAGAAACTGTAACTCCCTGGTATGCAGACATTGCCAATCTGCTGGCAACCCAACAATACCCTCCTGGTATCTCTAGTCAGGAAAGGAAGAAGCTTATGTTAGAATTAGTCCCATATACCCTGTTAGGCAGTGCACTGTACAAGAAAGACAAAGATGAAGTGCTCAAAAGATGTGTTGCAGGAGATGAGATTGGGATTGTTCTGAAGGCTTGCCACGATGAGCCATGTGGAGGCCACTTTGCATGAGAAGCCACATCCAGGAAGGCTCTGGAGCAGGATACTGGTGGCCTACCATTCACAAGGATGCCTATGATTACTGTAAAAGATGTGATGCTTGTCAGAGGATGGGGAAACCCACCAAAACAAGTGCCATGCCATTGCAACCTATCCTTCCCTTGAAGCCATTTGAGAAGTGGGGCATCAACTTCATAGGCCCAATCGATCCTCCTACCAGAAGGAAACAGAACCGATACTTCCTCGTATGTACGGATTATATCACAAAGTGATGTGAAGCTAAAGCCCTATAGCGGGAAGATGGTAACAGTGTGGCCCTTTTCATGTACGAAAATATCATCACCCGTTTTGGCAGTCCCTTAGAGCTGGTAAGTGACAGAGGCACGTATTTCATTAATAAAGTCATGGAAGAGTTGACAGAGCTGTATAAGATCCGCCATCGCAAGTCCACTCCTTATTACCCCAGAGCCAACGGCCAAGTCGAAGTCACAAATCGCATCCTCTACTCGATTCTGACAAGGACGATTGCCGCACATCGTCGTGATTGGGATGATCGACTTACAGAGGCCCTCTGGGCATACCGAACCTCCCATAAAGTAGCAATAGGACAGACACCCTTCCAGCTGGTGTATGGTACAGAAGCTGTTTTTCCTGTTGAACTGGAATTATCCTCTTTGAGAGTGGCTATCAAAGAGCGTTTGGGGGACGATGATTCACTGCAACGCCGTCTCTTGCACCTAGAATATTTGGACGAAACTCGTAGGATGGCTCTACAGTGCATGGAAGCCACACAAGCTCGACGTAAGGCTTACCATGACAGCTTCATCAAGCACAAGGAGTTCAAAGAAGGTGATTTGGTCCTAGCTTATGATTCACGATTTGGCAAATCTCCTGGCAAGCTTCAACAGCGGTGGATGGGCCCATATAAGGTACTTGCTATCAACCCTAATGGCTCTGTCCAAGTGCAGACCGTTGATACCTCTGATGATCCCTTCCTGATCAATGGATATCGCCTGAAGAAGTACTTTCCTCCTTGGGGATCTTGACAATCACAGTCACATGATCCTTTTCCCCCGTTGGCGTGGCACTATCATTCTTATGATGTTACTTCTGATAGCTGTTCTTCAACCACTCCTGATGAGATGGACACAACCCTCAGTCCCCTCAGTCCCACCTTCCAGCCTTGATCTCTTATCCTCTATTTTCCACCAGCGACAGTGGCGAGGTGGGTTCTGACAAGTGGAATTTCTACCATTCCCTTGCTTAATTTGAAGAAAAGAAAAAAAAAAGAAAAAATAATACATACTGGTCATGGGAGAAAAGGAGTTAGGTCCCTGTCATGCCGACCTATTCTTTGAGAAAAGGTGGAAACACCCTCGGGAATAGGGAAAAACAAGAAAAAAAGAAGAAAAAAAAAGAAAAGAAAAATATTAAAAAATCTGTTATGGGAGAAAAGGAAGCAATTCCCTGTCATAGCAGGCCTCATTCCAAGAAAAGGTGTTTAACACCCTTGGGCGAGAAGCGGGCTGTGGAAAAGGTGGCAACACCCAGCAGTCCAGAAAGTGGATTCATCAATTGATATCCCCAGGATCCAATTCCGAAGCTGCCTCCCTTGGTATGCTGTGTCCTGGGTCTTTCTGGAGAGTGTCTAACTGTCCTCTAGCAGACACCATGTTCCTATCCAACACAACGTTCGATTTGATGGCTACCTCCCTGGGTATGCCTCTTCAACAACTAACAACGTGATCTTCATCGACAAACAATCGAGTGACGTGAGCTTTCATCCTAATCGGATGGGGAAGTGAGTATGGTTGCCCTTTGTCACCATCAATAGAGTGTGAGATAGAGGGTGGGCCGAGCGACCAGTCTTTTCCTTTAAATCAAATGAGAGGTGAGAAGTGTGAATGGAGTGTTGCATGCACGGTCTGGGCCTCTCAATGCACAAAGCACAATTTGTTTCTGTGCACTGCACCATAAGGCTCCCTGGCCTTTCTTCTCGCACCGTATGCCGGCACAGGGCGCGATGCACAGTTGCACCATCAAGTGCGCACAAGGCATACAACCTTTGCACAAGTGACCGTGAGGATAACATCAATGGGTTTCAGGAAAGGGCTGCCCTCCTGTATCTATCAACAAAGAGTGAGACAGAGGGTGGGTTGAGTGTGATTGGATTTTCTTCAATCAATTACCGAGACGTGAGATTGAGGGACGTTACGACACTTGGAGTCAGGTATATTCCCGTTTCCCTATGCACCCACGGGATGGGTCTCTACCGTCTTCACAAGACACATCACCCTGTTCTGTACACTGCACTGTAAGGCTCCCTTGCCTTCCTCCTTGCACTTATGCCAGCCAGGTTGGACGCACTAATGCACCATCAACTGTGCACCCTGGCATACTTTCTTTGCACCATTCCCCTGTCGATTTCTCAACCGGGTATGAGATATGGGTTTCAATCATTATTCCTCGAGTGATATTAGTCATGGGGTGAGTGACAGTTCTTTCATTCCATTTGAGTGACTGTGAGTTGAGTGCAATATTCCTCATCATCGACAAATTTCCTGCGATTCCTTCAACCAGCTACCTCCGTGGGTGCTGCCGCGTGGTCCCTACCATGAAGGACGTGTGTTGGAGTGAACCTTGGTACCTCCTGCAACCGACAATAATACTAGACGTGCCACCGACAATCAACCTTGATTCTCGACAACATGGGCCAAGTTTTTCTAACCCTACACCTTTTGTTTCTCAGTGACGGTCATGTTTTAAGTGTGGGGACATTAGTGGATGGTCTGTTGTGTGGTCCTAGGTCCCTGTTGCTCGGTTAACCCTATCCGTTATGGTCTTAAGTGTGGGAACGCGTCCCTGCGCGTCTACATTGCATACCCTTCTGCCTATCCCTCATACCTACTCATGCATGTATGACATGCCTTTCTTTTACCCTTTTCCACGCACCCTCGGGGCTGTTCCCTTGCAGTTCTCCTTAATTTCCTTATTTTGCTGTGTTTTCATGAGAACGCATCCTACGTTAAGCAGACTTCCAGTCTGACCTTACAAACATGTTCCTCCCTTTGAACTGACCATTTTTCCTTTTTCCCTACCCCTGTTCCGGTGCACGGTTTTCGAGTTATTAATTTTTGAAGCATTTTGCGTACATTAGCCGGTTTTTCATGTGAACGTGCTTTGCTTGCTTCAGAACCGTGATCTGCCATCATAGCCCTGACAATCACGTTCTCCCTGATATTTTTTCTTTTTACTCTGTGTCATTCCGATGCACGGTTTGTCCAATATTAATTTTGCGGTTTTTTAAGACTTTTTCGTGCGTCTTTTTGACATTTTTCCATGTGAACCTACCCTGTTTGCATCGGAATTTCAATTTGATTTGACAGCCGTGTCCCCCGTGCCTTCCCCCACCTTTTTCTTTCTTCCTCCACCCACTTTCGTCTTCTAGATTTTTAATTATTAATTTTTCAATGTGTTTTCGGGTGTATTTTTGGTGTTTTTCGCATGTGAACCCCTCCTACTTCCGCCGAAACTGCGTTCTGACATGACAACCTTGTGCCATCCCTTCCTGCAGACATTTTTCCTTGTTACCGCATGTCCTTCCGGCGAGCGGTTCGTCCAATATTAATTTCCGATCCCATTTTCGGGTTTTTTTATATATTTTTTCCACGTGAACGCGTCTTATCTCAGTCGGAACTATGTTTTGACATGATAGGATTGTCAGGCACGTCCTTCTGCACATTTTTTCTTTTTCCTACACCTCGTTCCGATGCACGGATCTTCCGATATTAGTTTTTAATTGCGTTTTTTGACCCATTTTTTGTATTTTTTGCATGTGAATGCCCTGTCTTTCCCCGAAACTCCCGTTGCACATTTTTCCTGTCTTCCCCCTGTCGTTCTGCCCAGTTTTTGTTTTTACATCATTTTGTTTTGATGACCGGATTGGAAGATATTAATTTTTCTTTCTTTTTACGTGTTTTCGCGCGACTCGTCTTGCGCGTGAACGCGCCTGTTTTCGATTTCCTACGCCTCCACGCACCCCGGTCGCCTCCGCGTGCCTCGTCCTGCCATCCGGGTGCTATTTCGATCCCGTCATAGCAAATTTTTTTACCCCGCCCCGTGCACACGCGCGGGAAGGGGGTATGCCTTTCTCTATTGGGCCCCCCGCCCATTCTTTCCCCTTGGGCACCCCACCCTTGGGGCACCCCACCCCATGACCCCCTTCCCCGTGCCCATACCCCGGGCACCACCCCATCCCTAGGCACCCCACCCCCCCCCCCCCCCCCCCCCCCACACACCCTTCCCTATCCCACCCACCCTACCCTTCTCTCTCCCCGACCCCTCCCCACCCTAACTGCCCCCCTCTCTCCCTTCCCATCTCAGCCCCCCTTCCCACCATCACATTAAACCCACCCACACCCACCTAAGCCCCCTTTCCCCCCAATCACACATTCCCAACTCCTCCCCCCACCTAAGCCCCCCTTCCCCCCACAAACACACACCCACCAGTCCCACCACCAAACCCTTCCCCACCCCCACCTAAGCACCCCAAAATCCCACCACACCCCTCCATAAGCCCCCCTGTTCCCTCGCAGATAACCCACTAAACCCCACCAAAGCTCTTGTTCCCCCCCACAGGCACACCCGCAAACAACCCCACCCAAACCCCTGTTCCCCCGAAGCACCGCAGAACACCCCACCCTACAGAACCGCAGGAAACAACCCCACCCAAACCCCTGTTCTCCCTTGCGACGCAGACACACGCCAGCGTGGTTGTGTTCGCGTGTTCGTGATTGTTCGTGTGCGGGCGACCGCTAGTGGATGTTCACGCGCGGGGACGCGTGCTAGCTGGTCTGTGCGGGAGCTTGTTAGCTGGCTGTTCACACGCAGCTGACACGCAGCCTATTTCTGGGTATCTTCCCCGATTTCTAATTCGCAAACCCGCAAACCTTTTAAAAAAAACATTGAAATTAAAAAAAAACATTAAAAAACTCTTAAAAATCACAAAAAAACACACATGAAAATTTTAAAAAATCCTCAATATTTCTGTACTAAATTGCACTATTTTTTTAAATTGAAATTTCAGAACAAAAAAAATCAGACCATTTTAAAATTCAAAATTCTTTTAATAATACAAAAAAAAAATCCATTGAAAATGCTAAAAATTTCCAAATTAATTTCGAGAAATTTCCTAAAAATTATCTTTACATTTTTACTTATTGTTGACTATTTTCTAAGCTGTAAAAATACTTCATTAAACACCTAAATTCATCAAACAAAAAAAAAAATCCTTTTTCATCCAAACACCAAATAAACATCTAGAAAAAAATCTAGATATTTTTGGATTGAGGAGAGCGCATTCTTTGCATTTACATACACCCACTACCAGGTATTTTCCCTTTTTTTTAAATATTTTTTCAGCTACCCCAAAAACTCACGATTAACTTTTTAAAAAATGAACCCTAAACACCACCATGGCACGCGCATTCGCGCTAAACACACCATTTTTTAATAAAAATAAACCCGCCGTTCACTTAGCACGTGCTAAGTGTGCTTAAGAAGCACTTTAATATTTTTAATTTACATGAACCCGCCGTCACAAGAGCACGCGCTGGCAAAAAAACGCTCCACATCACCTTAATTTTTAATAAATGAACTTGCATTTAGAGACCCAGTTTGGGTATCGAAGTCGGGGATTCGGATTAAAGCACCGCTTTAACCTAATAATTGGTAATTAAAATTTTAAGAGGGAACCGTTGTTTTTTTATTAAGGTTTATCACTTAATAAAAATTCACCCTTTCTTAATAATTTATTAAAATGAACCCTTCATTAAATTAATTCCCCCTCACTACACTTATTTTCCCTTTTTAATGAACTCGTTTCGTGGGATGGGTATGCGAAGTCTTCGGAGTTGTCTCCATGGTCAAACCTGTTTATCAAAGTTGTGGTCTTGATATGTGTGGGTTGTGGTGATGTTTTGGTTCAGTTTCTTTGTTACGGTTAAGATACGGTGTGTAGGTTTTTTTCTTTATTGCCTGATACGGGGATTTGGGTGTTTGCATGTTGCATAGCATGAAGCTTTCGGTCGCATATGTCTAGAGGTCATGTCGAATTTTTTCTAGGCTGTGGTTTGCTTGGGGATAGTTAGTCGAGTCACGTTTTATCGTTTTGGTTGATATCTTATCCTTGGTTTTTGTCTATTGCTTTGCAGGCATTCTCCTTGATTGTCTGTGTATGTGGTGTGTGTGTAACCATCTGAATGGCGCCTCACGCTCCTCCCCCTATCCAGTATGTCCTATTAGTCAGTAGGGATTACTCTTCCCTACTCACTGTTGAGCCTCTCATGAAGGCGGGCCTCACTACTTTTGTGGCTGCCTCCTTTCCATTGCTTCTAGAGGATCCATCGATGTGTGATGAGTTTCTCGCCTCCTACAGTAAGAAGTCGGGAATGGTCCAGGGTACTTCCATGACTTTGACACCTCGAGGCCTAGGGAAGGCTCTGTCTCTTCCCTCCAAAGGTGAACCCTTTGTTACAACTCGCCAGCTTTTCTCTAACGAATAGATTTTGAAGATGTTACAAAAACAGACAAGGGAAATTCTGGATGTTAAGAAGGTGATTAACTCTTCAGGAGTTTTCTTTTCCATGATCACTAATCCTGTGTGGAAGTTGGTCTGTCAGTTTCTCCAAGACAGGTTCCCATTTACTTGTCCAAAGAGCTTTTTACAACTTCACGGATGGTGTTAAAAGGAGTAGCTATTGATTGGAGCACTTATCTACTCACTAAGATGGATCAACATTTCGTCAAAGTCACAAGGGGCAATGTTACCAATGTCACCTATGGATCGTACTTGTCTGCCTTCTTGACCTACTCAGGTTTACAGAAGAGTGTGCCTCCACCTCCTCTATCTGATCCAGTACCTCCTCCTCCACCTTCAGATGAGTCAAAACCAATTGATATAGAGGATTTGGATTCTCTGCCTCCCCTGGTCATACATCGCAAACGCTTGAAGCGGGTAGCGGATAAAGCTCCTTCAATTCTTCCTTCAGTGCCCATTCATGCTACCTCTGGTAGTGATCTCCCTGGTTATCTCACATGTAATAATCTGTTCAGAGCACATCGAGAAGGTTCATTGGATATATCAGTCCCCTCACTGAACAGTCTAGTCTCGGGAGATGCCATTCCTTTCCTCTGTAAAGACATTCAGAGTTCCATTGAATTGTCAGTGACAGTCTGTGTTGAACAGCTGTACGCTTCCTTTTATGAAGAACTGATGCAGTCTAAGGACCAGTTGCATAAGGCAACATCCGAGTTAGCCTCTGCTAAGGATACCCTAGCAGATTTGTTTAAGCAGATGGAGCAACAAACCCACCTGATTGCAACCCAAAGAGATGAGATATCTTCTTTGAAGATTCAGTTAACAGATGCTCAATCAGAAGTTACTAGCCTTTCAGAGGAGAAGGAGAGGATGTCCAAAGAAGCGGAGGAGTTTCAAACTCTTTTAGATGTCAAACTTTCAGCCTTACAGACTGCTAATGACACAGTGGAATCACAAGCTTCCCAAATCAAGCAGTTGCAAGATCAACTGGCAAAGTCACGGTCTGTTTCTCCAAGCCCTCATGTTCCCTTGATCCCTTCTCTCTCACAACAGGACTTGGCAGCTCTTCAGAGACAGGCTACCTTGTGTCCTCTCTTCCAAGATAAAGTGGAAAGATTGCAATCCAGAATGAATTTGCTATGGTCTACATTTGAGCAATTCCAGGAATATGTTCCTCCGGACCATTCTTTCTTTGTCCACTACCAATTACAGAAGTTGGCCTTCTATATGAAGCTTTCCATGATGGATTTACCTCTTCCAGAGGATGGTTGGAGTGGGGCTTGGTCTCATGAGTTGCTGACAGAGGTGGTCCGTATAGTGTTTGAAGATTCTATCACGACCGATACCATGTTGATGTCATATATGTATCTATGAGAAGACTTGTTGATTCCAGATGAAGTGGATATGGCCTGGTATGTGGGAGACATGGTTTTACAAGCTGTTTTGTATGTCAACCATTTGGAGTTGCAAATAGATGACATGTTTCAGAGTTACTCCTCCAAAGTGGCTACTTGCCCTAATAATTCCTGGCATACCATGATTGATTTTGTGGTCCTGAATCAAAGACAGAACATAGCCCCTACCTATGTCTAGAGCACTAATCAACTGAGGGTGGATCTCTTAACTTATCTTTCCAAACATAATTCATTTGATTCTACCTTTTTTGATGCCTATCAAAGAAGATCTATATTAGGACCTTCTGTCCCTACCCTACTCTATTACCAACAAATGGCTCACCGTTATGATATATATCTTTCCCTCTATCAAACCAATTCCACAACCATCTTACCCCTTCTTTTCCAACCTCAAACTTTTCCTCAAAATCCCATATTTACATATTGTTTTTTTATCGAGGATCGAGTATTTTTCCCTTCTCCACCATGTCCTTCTCCATCCATTCATGTACCTTCTACCTTTCCTATTTATCAGTTAACACTCTTCCTAAGTGATTCCCTACAATTTTCAGCCACTCCTTCATTAAACTGTTCTTCATTTTATGATTTTACCTACCCATCTCTTCATCCACTTTTCCTTATTCCACTTCCATCTCCTGCCACTTCTATTCCTAATCCACCTCAGTTGGTTAGTGACTATGACAGGTTTGATCATCAGATTTCCAGAAGAAGGGGATGGAGCTCGAATGATTCTCTTACAAGGCCTCAGATCAACTGGCCAATAATCCCAGGAGATTGGACAGCTGCCAGTCAAGCATACCAGAACTATATTCATTTTGCTTAGCAATATTCACAGTCTCTAGATCCTTCAATGAGATTGACTGCTCATTTTGCTTGGTATCTGGTGTATATGCATAGGCATTCTCATAATTATTCAAAGCCTATTCCAAAGTTGTGCATGAATGTCAATGTGAGCATTGATTCCCAGCAGTTGGATATATTGTATTTTCATGCCCTTTGTTTGCCTAGCAGATACCTTGTCCTGTTGGAAAGGATGTGCTGCCTTCAGTTTTTTCAGAATCCTCCCAAGACATTTGTAGATGAATCCTTGTCTATGGATCGTTTCCGAAATAACCAATCTTTTAAGAGGGATCATCTTCATTGATATCTTTTCCAATATATGGTGGATGATTTTTAATGATAAAATCTCTCTTTTTGGAGGAGTCATTCAGATGGTTCTATTGTGTGTAGTGTTTGTGTTGTGGGTTAATTTATGTAATAAGATCGTGGTGATTGCCTATTGGATTGGCTTTCGTGCGAGCTACATTTTGAAGAATTGTGGTGATGGGGTCGTGGTTGAAGAATTGAAGATGAAGAAGAAGAAGAAGAAGAAGCCTCTTATATCCTTTACAAGTTTGTTGTGATTTTCAGTTTGATAAGAAGTGTTAATGTGTAAAGGGTTTTCCTTTCGTTGTATTTTTATATCAGATACAGGTTATAAGTTGGGGTCGTGGTTGGATGGATTGTTGTTGAAGATATATTGAAGATTAAAGTTGAGCTTTTGAATGCACTTGTATTCCCTTTTTCCTGGGTCGCGAGGACGCTTCCTTATTAAGTGTGGGGATATGTTGAGTGTTGAAATGACCTATTTTTTGGTTGATTTTTGTTGTTTTTGAGAGCTGAATGGTTGATTTTATGAGATGATTGATTGGTTTGGAAGTGGTTTGAGAGTGTTTTGGATGATATTGATTATGTTTTGGAAGTTCATGATGTTTATTAGTAGAGATATGAGGTTCTGATGATGTTCTGATAGGTTCTGATTGGTTCTAGAGCTTCTGTCTTTGCACTGTCTTTGTATCGTAGCTGTTCTGGTACTGTAATGTGACTGTTCTGTAGACTGTTCTGTATGCTTCTATATGTGTTCTGTTGGATGAGAGTGTAGCTTCGAAAAGTTTTCTAACCTTGGAAAGAGGTGAGTACAAGTGCAAAAGATCTAAAAGAAGTGAAAGAAGTAGCTGCTGAAGACTCAAGTAAAGACTGGAGTGAAGTGACAGTAGTGAGCTATGAAAGGACACTGTAGTGGCTCTGGTGACTCTTCATATCAGAAATACCTCTTGGGAGGGGTATCCACGACCTAAGAAGGATTATTATGAGTGATTATGAGAGATTGTAGTGACGATATGATGTACTATTGATGGAGAGAGAGAGAGAGTCAGAGATAGCCAATTCTACTAAAACAGAGTGATTGTATATGAGAGATTGAGAGAGAAGACCATGAAGAACTATGTGATGTATTTCCATTCAAAGATGGTGTATTCCTTTGCTTTCTTTGTGATATTGATGGATTTTGTAAAGATATTAAAGAATATGGTTGATTCTATCAAATTCGTGGGAGATCTACATGATGCTGCATGAAGATTTGTTGTGCGTGGTGTTCTTTTCTTCATTGTGATCATATAAAACCTAATAAACAAGCTTGTTGATGTTACAAGATAGATTTCCTTGCAAGAGAATTCTCTTTTCCTTGGTGTTCCTCTTGGGGCTCCATGTTTATGTTGAGTGTTGAAATGACCTATTTTTTGGTTGATTTTTATTGTTTTTGAGAGCTGAATGGTTGATTTTATGAGATGATTGATTGGTTTGGAAGTGGTTTGAGAGTGTTTTGGATGATATTGATTATGTTTTGTAAGCTCATGATGTTTATTAGTAGAGATATGAGGTTCTGATGATGTTTTGATAGGTTTTGATTGGTTATATATACCTTCTGTATAGCTTCTGTTTTGTTCTGTTTTCTTTTTGTATGAAGCATGGATTGATGATTGATGAAGATTGAGATCTTGTGAAAGATTATTGAATAGTTTTTTATGGTTTGAAATTGTTTGAGTATGAGTTATGAGGTTTTGATGACCTTCTATAACCTTCTGTAGATCTTCTGTAGAGCTTCTATCTTTGTACTGTCTTTGTATCGTAGCTGTTCTGGTACTGTAATGTGACTGTTATGTAGACTGTTTTGTATGCTTCTGTATATGTTCTGTTGGATGAGAGTGTAGCTTCGAAAAGTTTTCTAACCTTGGAAAGAGGTGAATACAAGTGCAAAAGATCTAAAAGAAGTGAAAGAAGTAGCTGCTGAAGACTCAAGTAAAGACTGGAGTGAAGTGACAGTAGTGAGCTATGAAAGGACACTGTAGTGGCTCTGGTGACTCTTCATATCAGACATACCTCTTGGAAGGGGTATCCACGACCTAATAAGGATTATTGTGAGTGATTATGAGAGATTGTAGTGAGGATATGATGTACTATTGATGGAGAGAGAGAGAGAGAGTCAGAGATAGCCAATTCTACTAAAACAAAGTGATTGTATGTGAGAGATTGAGAGAGAAGACTATGAATATATTGAAGATGAATACTATGTGATGTATTTCCATTCAAAGATGGTGTATTCCTTTGCTTTCTTTGTGATATTGATGGATTTTGTGAAGACATTGAAGAATATGGTTGATTCTATCAAATCCGTGGGAGATCTACATGATGCTCCATGAAGATTTGTCGTACTGCCTGGTGTTCTTTTCTTCATTATGATCATATAAAACCTAATAAACAAGCTTGTTGATGTTACAAGATAGATTTTCTTACAAGAGAATTCTCTTTTCCTTGGCGTTCCTCTTGGGGCTCCAGACACGGATGCATAGCACTCTTGTTGTAGCCCTGTGACTGCATAAAGGCATCAAACTTATGATACCATTCCCTAGGTGCCTGCTTCAAGCCATAAAGACTTTTCTTCAACTTGCACGTTAGGTGCTCCTTGCTAGGTTCTGCAAAGCCCTTAGGCTGCTCCATATAGATCTCATCATGCAAGTCCCCATGTAAGAAAGTCGTCTTGACATCCATCTGATATAGATCTAAGTCAAGCTGAGCAACCAAAGCCAAGACCAAGCGCAGGGTGGTCATCTTAACCACAGTAGAAAAGACCTCATCAAAGTCTACACCATGCTCCTACTTAAAACCCTTTGCTACCAATCTAGCCTTGTATGCCGGCTTGGGGTGTCCAGGGGTACTTTTCAGCTTGTACACCCACTTGCATGGCAAAGCCTTCTTCCCCTTAGGCAAGGCAACCAAATCCCAAGTCTCATTCTTATGTAAAGAGTTGATCTCAGACTGCATAGCCCTCTCCCAGGAGTGACTGTCACCCCTGCACATAGCCTCATCATAAGTGAAAGGCTCTCCTACATTTGTAACCAAAATATAATGCATAGAGGGCTGAAATCTATCAGGTGGACGTCTGTCTCTAGCAGACCGTCTCACTACAGGCTCTGCTGCCTGCCCAGCTGCCTGTCCAACACCCTGACCATGAGCATCTGTGCAGCTGTAGGCTATCCAACTGGCTGTGCAGGAGCTCTAGGCTCCTCCTGAAAGATCACTCTGCGGATCTCAACCACCTTCTCAGGCTGCCTGTGCATCTTGTCTTCATGGAAGACTACATTATGGCTGCGTATTATTTTTCGCGCCTGCGGATCCCATAGGTGATAGCCCATCTTTCTTGAATCACCATAACCAAGAAAGATGCATTTAATGCTCTTTGGATCCAACTTATTCCTCTTGTCCTTGGGCACATGGCAGAATGCCTCACATCCAAAGACATGGAGATGCGCATAAGAGGGTGGCTTACTAGCCCAAACTTCCTCAGCAACTTGGAAATCCAATCCACTAGAAGGCGATCGGTTTATGACATGCACTGCCGTACTAACGGCCTCAGCCCAAAAGCTCTGTGGTAGGCCTGCATGGCTAAGCATAGAGCAGACACGCTCCTGAATAGTCTTGTTCATGCGCTCAGCCAAACCATTCTAGGCGGGGGTGTAAGGGGCGGTCAACTGACGCTTAATACCCCTGTCATCACAAAACTACTCAAAAGCACGTGAGACATATTCTCCCCCATTGTTAGTCCTAAGGCATTTCAGCCTATACCCAGTCTGGTTCTCAACAAGAGCAAGTCAACGCTGAAAGACTACCAAGACATCGGACTTTTGCTTTATGGGATAAGCCCACACTTTCCTAGAAAAATCATCAATGAAGGTAACAAAGTACTTCGCGCCACCCATAGACATACACGGCATGGGCCCACAAACATCTGAATGCACCAAAGCCAAGGGCTCACTCATGCATGGCCTACCCGATTTCTTATGCGTAGACCTATTCTACTTCCCATAAAGACAATGATCACACGAGTCAAAACGTGCATAGTCCAAAGGCAGAAGATACTGCAAACCAGATAACATTTTCATTCCCTTCAAAGATTTATGCCCCAAACGGGCATGCCAAAGTGATACATGTGGGATAGAATCCACTGCCAAAATATGGTCTACAGAAGACCCAGATACAACAAGAGGATAGAGGCTGCCAGCCTTGGCATCTCTAGCAAGCACAAGTCTGCCTCTGGTAATCTTCCAGGCAGAATCCCCAAAATAGACATGAAACCCTGCATCATCCAACTGTCCTGCAGACATAAGACTACGCGTAAGCGCACGTACATGACGTACATCCCTGAGCAAAAAGGAAGTGCCAGTGGAAAACTGTAACTGAATATCTCCACAGCCCACAATATCAAGAGACCTGTCATCTCCAAGTCTGACTGATCCAGATACAGTACGGTAAGAGTGAAACTACTCACGATAAGGCGTCACATGGAAGGACACACCTGAATCCAATAACCAGCACTGTGCATACATACTAGGTGTCTCAGTCAAGTGTGAGGCATTAGAAGAACTAGCTGCAAGTATGAACTCATCACTACTATCGGAATCCTCGATTTGCGTGACATTAATTTCTTCAATCTTGATGCTAGACTTCGCAGGTACTATGTTGCGATCAGAGGACTTCTCCTGCACTTTCTCTTTCCCCTTATCCTTGCGCTTCTCATTGTGCAACTCATGACACTGTGGTCTGATATGGCCCTTTTTTTCACAATGATGACAAGTGACATTAGCGCTGCGCCCACGCGACTTACTACGGGACTTTCCACGAGATTTAGACCGACCCTTCTGAGAGTCATGGCCACGGCCATTCTCACGTTCATTCCTGTCATTCCTGCCTCTAACTGTCAAAGCATGTGAAACACGAGAGGCATCCAAGTTTTTGCGATTAACCTCTTCCTACAGAAGAGCACTCTCAACATCATTCAGTTTCAGAGTAGCACTAGAGGCACATATGGCAGTGCGGAATACATCCCATGACTCATTCAGAGTCCCAAGTAAGAAAATAGGAGTTACTTCCTCTCCAAAGGTGATATCCTGCGAAGTCAGGTTCTTCAGTATAGCATGGAACTCGCTCAAGTGAGCAGACATAGTCGCATTATCGTTCATGCGCAGATCCATAAGCTGCTTCAACCAGTACATCTGACTCGCCGGAATTTTCTTATCATGAAGATTCTTGATCTTATTCCATAGATCCCATGCACTCTATGCTTCCTCAAATACATTATAATGTACCTGTTCAGTGAGAGACAATACAATCGTGGACTTGCATAGCTCATCAAGTTCAAGCCAATCGTCATTGTCGATAGTTTCAGGCTGCTCCCCACTCAACCGAAGTGGCTTAATCTCAGATTTCTGCACCAAGACCTACCAAATTTGACTCTTCCAATAAGAGTAGTTGGTACCATCCAACTTTATGATGTTAAATATGGCATTATCAGTCGAAGAGGATGCC
Organism: Lygodium microphyllum; assembly: GCF_053477565.2. Lineage (NCBI taxonomy): Eukaryota > Viridiplantae > Streptophyta > Polypodiopsida > Schizaeales > Lygodiaceae > Lygodium > Lygodium microphyllum. The sequence continues at coordinate 150,287,856 of NC_141141.1, read as the reverse complement.
ATAATGCAGGTTGGAAATGCACAGACAATGTAAAACTGCTGGCTGTTTTACTGTAGAAAATGCCCAAAATCCATTGAAATGAGCTCCAAATGGCGAGAAAAGTGTGCCAAAAGATGCTTCCCACTTAGTACTAGGTGCGGAACACCAAATCAGGATATTTCAGCATAAAAAATACTAAGTCCACCAATAAATGCTTGATGTAATAAATTTCAGAATTGCAATAATGAGAGCAAACTGTCCCAAAATTGGATTTAATGTCAACTAAACAATGCTAGGTCCAAAGCCGGCATAAAGAGGAAAAAGCAAAGCCAAATGACAGTGAAAATACATGAGCATAACACTGAGAGATGTCAAATAGCATCTGCCAGTAAGAGGCACACCCCTAGACAATCTAGACAAAATGTAGAACCAACTGCCAAAACCTGACACAAATAGGTGTCTGCTCAAAAGAAAGCGGATCCAAAATTGAGACTCAGCTCATAAGCATCTTGTGAACCAAGACATATACTCAATGCAACATCCAATTGTCGGAGTATAATCCCAAAGTCTCAATACATCTATAACTGCTCAATAACATAGATTGCTCCAATAGCATGTAATCCCTGCTCAAGGTCAAGTAAGCATGCAAGATGCTCCCACTGGCACAAAAGGCGTATAATGGAGTTAAGGGCTCAAGCAACCCAAGACAAAGTACCAGTGACAAGTGACCAAGTCAATGCGTCATATGCTTCCCAAGAGCATGACATACATGAAGCAACTAATGTAGCAGCCACTAAGCAAGACATAATCCCAATGGCAAGAGCTCTGTCAAGTCAATACATCTAGTAGCAAGCCAAAGTCAATATCCCTGTGAGTCATAAGTGATCAAAACATCCAAATCGGAGCTCCAAAATATCTGTCAAGCATGGACGAACTAAGAGGCATCAACCACGGACCAAAGCATGTAATGCATAGAGCTTATCCGTCAAGTACAGACAATAGGCATAAGCGGCCCAAATGCCAGTCAAGTCGACCAAACTGCCAATGACAAACCAATAACAACGGAGCAAATGCGATGCTCAAAAGCATTCCGGAATCACGATCATGAGTTCGAAGTCGATCCCCAAAGTGTAATACATCATGACATAACCCATAGCATACATCCGGTATCGATAGAGAAGCAATACATGTGACAAATGAGCTTCAACCTGCTTATGTACAGCAGCTCTAAACAGTCCAAAACTGTCAATTTCCAGCCCAAAAACAATGCCAAATCATGGGCAAATCGAATGCATACATTCCCAAGACATTAGGCATCATGTAGACCGCATATGGGCATCAAACAAGGTAATCGGAGTAGAGTATAAGCATCAAATGCCAATGCCAAGTGTGGCTTCCCTGTTTCCAGCACTGTATAATAGTAAATGACAGTCCCAAATCAGCCAATATTTCAGGCCAAAATCATGGCATAATCATGTGCATACATTCCCAAGGTATTAGGCATCATGTAGACCGCATACGGGCATCAAATAACACAACCGGAATGGAGTGTAAGCAACAAATGCTAATGCCAATGGTGCTGCCCTGTTTTTAGCTTGCAATGAAAATTTATGACAGTCCCAAATCTGAAGAAATAAGCCCCGAATGATCAAGACCAATGCCCAAAGCTTGAATGACATCAAACATGAAGTCTATAGCCCTCTTGATCAAGGTAGAGAGCAAGAAGCAATGGCCAAGTGTGGAGCTGATGTAGACGAGTGCTAACAGCCTGGAAAAAAATGGCGCAATCTACCCTGTTGGTGCTGAACTTGTTGTTGCTCCACGTGGGCTGAAAGGGGGTAATGGGGGGCTCAAGAAGGGCCTATCAAAGGCCTATGACAAGCCTCTTTGAGCCTTGATAGGTGTAAGGCACAATATGAGGGGAATAAGCTTCAAGGGTTTGAAGCCATGGCTGCCCTTGCTGTTTGCAACCTGTAGACTGAAATAAAACCCTGAAAGAATGATCAAATACCTTAGTACCAATGCCTTGAAGGTGCCTCAATAGGCCGAGAAGGTGCTCGGGAAGCCGAGGAGTGACAGGAGCTCGGGCAGATCGGATATGGCTGTCGGGATGGAGACCCAATGCATGAAGGGAGTCAATGTGAAGGTAGAGAAGAACTAAGTCGAGCTCGAGCAAGAGGAAGCCAAGCTCTGATACCAGTTGAAAGGTGAGAAGGATCGAAGCTTGCACGCGAGCTATGGTGGGAGAGCAAGAGCAAGAAAGAGAGAGACAAGAAATGGGAACTCCAACAGTCACAATGTGTGATCGGGCCTTCCTTTATTTACTAGTCACTAAAAATGAATGTAAAAAATAAAGTGACGTGACGGGCGCCCGCCGCCACCTGCAGTGTGCAGTGGCGGGTACTGTCAGTGTAGTAATACACGGGGCGGCACGGCGGAGGCGCCTTTATCCCAACACATACATTGTAGTATGAATGGCATAAATCTCCAATGATGAAGAGAAAAAGAGCTATCAACATAGGATATCACTGTCAAATCTTTGGGTATCAATGATAGATTGAGGGGGAAGATTAATGTATTTTGTGGGTTGGGAAAGTGAAGTAAGAGGTGAAGAATGAAGTGATGGGTGTAAGGCAACGGATAAAAGGTAAAAAGTTGAAGGGAAAGGAATGTTAGAAGAGAAGGAAAAGGTAATAAAAAAATTTGAAGTGATTGTTCAAAAAATGTTGAGGAATAGGTGGGCTATAGGGATAGGAGAAAATGTACGGTGGTCTATGTGTGCTAGCTTCGAACTTTGACGAGTTCTTGAACAGGAACTATGGAGCTTCCCCTACTTCTTCACCTCTTCTCTTCTCCTACTCTTCTCAACCTCTCCACCTCTTCATTTCTTCCTCCCTCTCCCTTCTCCTCCTCCTCTTCTCTTCTTCTCCACCTCTTCTCTTCTCCTCTTTCTCTCTTCCCGTCCTTCTCTTCACCACCACCACCACCACCACCACCACCACTCCTCCTCCTCCTCCTCCTCCTCCTCCTCCTCCTCCTCCTCCTCCTCCTCCTCACTCACACACTCACACACACACACACACACACACACACACACTCTCTCTCTCTCTCTCTCTCTCTCTCTCTCTCTCTCTCTCTTTGTAGCAAGCAAGTAGCAAGTAAAAGGCTTTAAAAAAGCCCTTAGCCTAATCTAAGGATGCTATTCATAAACTAAAAGCACGGATTACTGAATTATACTTGCAGGATGCTAACTGGGTAGCCTTCAAGAAGACACTCAAGGAAGAATTTTACATTGAGGATACCAGTTTGATTACGTGCAAGACTTTTCAAGAGTAGATTTTACAACCGAATAAGGGTCTTGTGGCTACATAATTATTAAGAGAATTTGAAATTCGATTTGAGCAGTTGGATCTTGCAGAATAGCAATCTCTTGCAAGTCAGAAAATTGAATTTTTTCTACAGGCAGTTGATCGTGAGCTTCAAAAGAAGCTTGATGATTTGCTGGAGGATCAAACTACAGAGACAGGTTTGAAAACAGAGTGGAGACATGTCAAGGAAGCTGTTATTGCACTTGTGAAGAAGTATAGAAGAAGAGAAAGATTGCATGTCTCTAGCTTGCCCACTATTATGGGCAAGATAGTTGATATATCCAGTAAGCCACCTACTTCTGTGGCTAACCCTATGGCTATACCTGCTATTGTTTCCTTTGCTAGGGAAGATGTCTTAGATGAATTGGTCAAAGGCATGCAGGATCTTCAATTGAAGGTTGCGAAATTGGACAAAAAAGGACAAGAGGAAAGGGGACGGTATCACAGCAGCACGTACGGTTGAAGGTCACCACAGGGGTTTGGCAAGAGAAGAATGTGTGGGGGTTCAAGAGCTTAGACTCTAGAGATGGTAGAGATAAGAGAAGAGTTGAAGGTTTCAAGCCAAGTTCTTGAAGATAAGTGATAGCAGGGTGAAGGTAGATTCAAGGAGAGGAGTAGACGGAAGAGAAGGGGTTCGAAGAGATTAAAGATGTAGAAGAATACTTCAAAAAAGAATTAGAAAATATAGAAGAATACTAACAGAGATGAAGCATGTCAGTTTCTTTCAGCATTATGAGAAAATATAACTCTAATAGACAAAAACGTGTACAAAATAATACCTTCCTCTATGTTGCTTAGATCGCCAATCTAATCCTTCCAATGACTCCTTCTTCATCTCCCACTTTCGAGTGTTGTTCACTACCTGAAAACAACGATCATGCATCGCGTGATTTCGCTAATCTCTCTTTTTACATAAAATCCTCTCAAATTAGCTGAAAGCTCCATGCTTTCTTTTACATGTCATCCTAATCTAGAAGTTGTCTATAGTTTTGTAGATTTCTTTTACAAAAGATAATATCTATAATAATAAAAATTGACTAAAATCTAATAATTTTGAACCATGGACACTGACAATAATGTCTAAAATGGCATTGGCTCTCTAAATATAAAAGGAAGCCACACTCTAGATTTTTTTACATAGTGTGCACGTAGTGGCACGACATCCACCCTCTCCTAACCTGCACATCCTCTAGCATGTGCCAAAGTCTTACGGATTTGCAGTGTTAGAAGAAGTATCTTCTACCATGTCAATGTCTTCATCTTCTGCCTCTTCTTCTTCCTCTATGTTTTCATGCTCTTGAATAATATTCAAGTCTTCTAGCTCATATGTTGAACTTTCTCTTCGTTTGAAGAGCTTGATTCTTTTTCTAGCTATGGGTATCTTCATGCTTGTTCCATCCAATTTAGCCAATGAATATGTGGCATTGAATGACCTTTACCACATATGGGCCAAACCAATGCTTCACCATCTTCCTAGAAGCACTATATTCATTATCTAAACTGCTGTCATAGACAAGCACCCAGTCATTTTCTTGAATTGCTCTTGGCCGAAGTCGATGTCACTTATCAAATCTTCTTTTATTCTTTAGTCTTGCTATATTTAGCTTCTCAATAGTTGCTTGAACGTCTCCAACCCTTCTTTCTAGCTACCATATGTGCAAAGTCAGCAACTCTTGTCTACTATTGCCTTTTTCCCAAGGTAGAAGATTCCATGTGAGAATAGATTTTTCAATTGGCATAATTGGTTGTTGTCCATGCATAAGTTTGGCATATAGCCAATCACTGAACTGTGAGTAGTCCGGTCAACCCATAATGCAAAACGTAGCATTTTAGGCCATTCTTTGATCTTTCCTCTACAGGACTTTGTTAGAGCGTTGAGAATAGGTTGATGATCTCTCTCACTCTTTCCATTTCCTTCAGGGTTGTAGGCTGATGTTAAAGCCAACTTAATACCCAATTGAGCAAAGAAGTTGCGTGCCTTATTATCAGCATCCAACTCTCCTCTATATGCAATTACTTTACCCACACAACCATATCTACAAAACACTTCCTCAAGCAAAAAAATAACAAACAGCTTGAGTGGATTTGGTTTTTAAGGCTTTGCCTTCAACTTGATTGGTTAGATCCTCTCTTGCAAGCACTAAATACCACATATTCCATATTCTTGTAGGCATGGTTACAAGATCAATAACCCATCTATAATGTATAGACAAGGGATAAGTCGGTTGTAACCCATCTCGATGCTTAACCATAGAATACATTTGACACACATAACAGGTTTCAACAAAATGTGCTATGTCCTGATACATGTTTTGCCACCAATATTTTTCTTTGACTTTACTAAAGGTTCCCCATATGCCTCTATGGCCAGAATGTGCTTCCATAGATGTCATTCTTTAAGAAAAAAGCCATAAGCTTTCTTCTTGATATGCTTGAACTCCTCATCAGTCCAAGTCTCCTTCTTCTTCATTGTGCTCAAATATTGGGCAATCTTCAGCCAATCTTCTTCATAATCTTCTTCAAGGAAATGAACTAGAACTCGAGCAATGCAATGAGCATGATGGCGTCTAGTTGATCATCCTATTGTTTTCAACTTTGGACCAGTATATGCAGTAATTGAAAATGTATTTTCAGCAACCATGGAATGAAATTCAGTAAGTATAGATTCTTCAACTTCATCTTCTTCCATCGGCTCTTCTTCATTGTCATATCTTGCACGTGATAGCATGTCAGCAATTGGATTCGCCTTTCCTGCAATATATTTTAATTTGAGGTTGAGAGATTTAATATACTCAATCCATTTTAGCATAGCAATGTCGGGTGTAGAGCAATTAGCAATCATGCCCAAGAGTGGAAGACAATCAGTTTCTACCACTGCTGAAGCACCTATAAAGTATTCACCATCACACTTTAATGCTGTTACAACTCCCCACAATTCCCTTTTTACTTGTGCGTACCTTCTTTGATGTTCATTGAGAACTTTTACTCCAAAACGAATTGCATAAATGTTACCTTCAAGATCCTCTTGGCCAACAGCCCATCCTATCCCAATGGGACTTGTATCCACAGTAAGGATGATGGGTTGACCATTTGAATAATCAGCCCTTTTGAGAGTGGGGATTGAAATTAACACCTTCTTTATTTTACGCATAGTGAGAGTATGCTCATTACCCCAAGATAATCTTTGACCTTTTCTTAGTAATTAATAAATATTTTTGACTACATGAGCAAAATGTGGTATCCATATGAGATAGAATACACATGTGCCAAGAAATCTTCTCACCTCTCAAAACATTTGTGCATTTTTTTTGCATTCTATTGATGGCATCTATCTTGATTGAAGAAGATTTGCGTACATAGGGGCCACATACATGACTGACCACTAGGACTTCTTCTACTCCAAAAATGGACTTAGCTCCAAAAAGGGTAAAATGTATCTCTTCTAGCCTTGTCAAAATCTTGTCACAATCATGAATATGGTTAACTATAAATGTCATGCAGCTATCTTTGTCAAACTCCTCATTCTTTTCATTGAATTCACATCCCTTGATAGGTACATCATCAAGAAATGGAGATTAAAGATGTAGAAGAATACTTCAAAAAATAATTAGAAAATATAGAAGAATACTAACAAAGATGAAGCGTGTCAGTTTCTTTCAACATTATGAGAAAATATAACTCTAATAGACAAAAATGTGTACAAAATAATACCTTCCTCTATGCTGCTCAGATCGCCAATCTTATCCTTCCAATGGCTCCGAAAGGGGGGTTAAACACAAGGACACTTGACAAGAATCCTGCCAGATCACTCCTTTTTCATCTCCCACTTTCGGAGTGTTATTCACTACCTGAAAACAGTGATCACGCATTGCGCAATTTTGCTAATCTCTCTTTTTACATAAAATCCTCTCAAATTAGCTAAAAGCTACATGCTTTCTTTTACATGTCATTCTAATCTAGAAGTTATCTATAGTTTTGTAGATTTTCTTTTACAAGAGATAATATCTAGAATATTAAAAATTAACTAAAATCTAATATTTTTGAACCATGGACACTAACATTAATGTCTAAAATGGCATTGGCTCTCTAAATCTAAAAGGAATCCATACTCTATATTTTTTTTACATGGTGTGCATGTAGCGGCACGACAATGGGAAGCAGCCCCTAAGCCTGGAAAAAGTTGTATATAGTGTGACAGTTTGTAGCACGAGAGAAAGGATTGTGCTACCTATCAGGAGGCCTTGGCACGACAGCTCATATTTTGAAAAGATGGAAAGATCCATGCACAAGAAACGGGATTGCCTCTTGCTTTGAATTCCGGAAAGGAAGGTATGCAGAAGTTGTTGGAAGACTTGGCTGTCCAAAATGCTTATGTGGCAATACATGCTTCTACTTTTGTTCTACACTTGGATAGAATGCATGGCCAAGTCATGGTTGGTCCAAAGGCTGAAATATGGACACATGCTTTGCATGCAGCTGAAAAGAGAAAGATCACTGATAGTGAAATGGCTCATGTAGGGCAAGATATTCGTGGCATAACTTGTTGGGAATCACCGATAGATGCATATTCAGTGTATGCATATTTAGCAAATGTACAAAACACAAATGTACTTGTGGAAGAAAAATGAAAAAGAGATGAAGATATTGCAAGGACATCTAAAATAATGACAAGAAGAAGTGTAGATCAGCCTAAAGCTGCAAATCACCCACCTCCCGAGTATGTTATGGAAGAGGTTCAGGAGCAAAACCAGGATAACAAACAAGAGAGCAAAAAGAAGGGCAAGCAGCCAGGATATAAGTTGCAATCTGACATTGAGACAGCCACCACAAATCTTAATAAGGTTCTTGAAGAACATATCTTAAATAGTTGGGTGGAATTGACCTTGGGAGAGGTTCTTGACATTGCCAAGCGAGAATTTCATGATGGGATCATTGACATAATTAAAAGGAAGCGTCATTTTATTGGTGATACCACTAGTGCATTGCTACAATTTGAAGAGAAAACTGGTTTGTTGGGTATTCGAGCTAAATATAAGCATGAATTAAGTATAGGATTATCTATGTAGGATGCTACTAATCAGTGGGACAACATGTGGAAAAGAGAAGAAAGTGGCTGAAAATGCATTGTCTTGTAGCAATATGCATGGTGGAGTAAGGCAAATGCAACAATATGAAGAAGAGACTCTAGGATTTATTTCTCGAAGTCACTACACAAGAAATCATTAGGCTAGAGCTACCACTAAAACGGTAGTGAAAATAGGGGAACGTGAAACTCCTTGTGTTGCTTTACTTGACCATGGGTCTAAAATAAATGTCATTGAGCGTGGATTGTATGAAAATGGTGCATGGCCTATAGACACTCATCATGGTTGGCAAATGAGGGCTACAGATAATTCTTCAAGGGAGCTCTATGCTGCATGTCCTAATGTAAAAGTGACAATTGGTGATGTATAGGAAGACCAACACTTCTTTGTGCAAGATAATTCCTCGTATGCTGTGATTTTGGGACAGGCCTATATTACAGGAGTGCATATGGAAACAAAGGTGCTTGATGATGATTCTGCTTATGCAAGAGTTAGAAGTAAGGATGGGAGGAAAGCAGTCCAATTTCGTACTGTTTGTGTTAATCATCCTAGAAATTGGGATACGCTTCGAGAGTCTTCTTTGGTTTTAAATGCAAGGGAACTCAAAGACCTGGATTTTCATTAAGCACTGCTATAATACGGGGCTATAGTAGTGCTGTTCAGAGGGTGTACTCGTTTCTTAATGAAATGAAGCATGTATTTACTATTGGTAATTCTCAGTTTACCGTAAACAATTCATGTTGGTTTAAGCCTATGGAAACTATGTGTAGGGCTGAACGCATATCTATGAAATGGGCTACTAAGAAACTGAGAGTATTGGGACTGTTAGTAGCTGAAAATGAAGGCATTTCAGGCATGTTTTATGGGCTAAATATTAATGATACTAGGGCTGAAATTTTGGCAAGTATACATGCAAAAAATGAGGCTGAAAACAGACTGTTGTCAATATGTTCTTTGGACATGTATGATGTTATAGCATTGTTTTCTCAACAGGAAGGATTACAATGGGTTGAAGCACTTGTGGAGACAAAGTATAAGACAATTGACAAAAAGGTGAAACCAATTCCTTTGCCACTTCCACTAGAGAGTGAGGGTATGTATGAAAAAGTGTCAACACAGCCAACCTTATTGGATCCTAATGATATAGGTCATCAATTTACATCTAAAACATTATAGGAATTGAAAGTTAGTGCAGAAGGGTTTCTTTTGCCTGCTGAGAGAGATTGTTTTATGCATATGTTGGCTAAACATGGAAAGGCATTTGCATTTCAGCCAAGTGAAATAGGTTGTGTGGATCCAAATCTTGTCTCTCCTATGGTCATATTTACAGTGCCACATGTACCATGGAACTTGAGGCCTATTCCAGTGCCTAAAGCTTACTTGCCGCGACGCTGATGGATTTGCTAAATGAAAAGATTCGCATGAAGATCTTGGGGCCTTCTTTAGCCTCGTATTTATATCGTTAGTTTACTGTGTCCAAAAAGAATGGGGCTTTGAGATTTATTCAAGACATGCAACCAGTCAATAAAGTAACCAAAGGAATGTGGGTGCAGGTCTTGTGGTTGATGAATTTGCAAAGGCTTTTGCAGGAAGAGTGATCTATTCTTTGGGTGATCTTTACTTGGGTTATGATCAGTTTTAGCTTGCAATTGAAAGCAGGGATATCACAACCATGAAGACTCCCTGGGAATTAGTACAGATGTGTACTCTCCCATAGGGAGCAACAAAGTTAGTGGCACACATGAAAAATGCTATGAATAGGGTACTCATGGATTTTATACCACAATTGACTATGCCCTTCTTCAATGATGTTCCAATCAAAGGGTATGTAGTGGATGAAAAGAATGAAGAGATAGACGCACATGGATGCATACAGTTTGTTGCAGACCATATTGTGGATTGTGAGAGGATTTTGACATGTCTAGAAGAGGTGCATTTAACTCTTTCTAGAGAAAAGTCTCTCTTTGGAGTTGAAGAGGTTTTGATTGTTGGGCATATGTGTGGGCCTTATGGGCGAAGGCCATCACCAGAAAAAATAGATGGGATTGATAGAATACAAATTGTATGCACGAATGTATCAGAGGTGCGTAGATTCTTGGGTGCATGTGTGTTCTATTTGATATGGATTCCTCACGTTGCACATGTAGGTGATGCTCTTTATCAGCTTCTAAGGAAAGGTCAGAAATTTCATTGGGAAAGGAAGCATCAGAAAGCACTGAAGAAATTGAAGCAACTCTTAAAATCTGCTCCTACATTGAGAAAGGTTGACTATTCACATGGAAAGCCTATCATTATTACTGTTGATACAAGCCCAATCGGGATTGGATGGGCAATTGGGCAAGATGATGAGGAAGGGCAAAGATATGCAATTCACTTTGATGCTAAAGTATTGACTGAATGATAGAGAAGATATCCACAGGTTAAAAGAGAATTCTAGGAAATTGTGATAGCCCTTAAATGTGATAAGGAGTATTTTATGGGTGCTCATGTAGTCATTGAGACCGATTGTTTATCGGTATTGGGTATGATTACTAGTTGTGCTACTCTAGACATTGCTCTGCTCCAGTGGATTGCATACATCAAATCTTTGAACCCTGAATTTCAGCATATTGCAGGAAGAGATAACCCAATGGCAGACATGCTATCTCGAGCACATTATGAGAATGAAGATAGGATGATGGATGAGGAGGAAGAAGATGACTTTCTTATGGCTGAAAATGATGTTGCAAGAGTGAATTTAGCATTGCAAGGTGTTGCTACAACATTAACAGAAGCTTGGACAACAAAGAGGAGACACTTAGATGTTTTGTATCTTGTGTAGTAGTGTTTTTGAAAGACAAATATGCAGGAGAGTGGCTGAGAATTTGTCAATAATTCAGTACGTTAACAAAGAGAGATGAATGGCCAGATGAGGAGTTTAAGAAAATCAAGAGAAAAGGGTATGGGTTTTTTAAAAAAGATGGATACTTATGGAAACATGCTAAAAAGAAACAGGGTATGCCATTGTGAGTTTTGGGTGACAGAGCTTCACAAGTAAAAGTAAAGCAAGAATTTCATGAAAGCTTGTGGGCTAGTCATAAAGGTGTTTGGGGTACTTTTACAAAGATCAAAGAAAGATATTGGTGGCAGGGTATGTATAAGGATGTTGCTCACTTTGTGGAAATATGTACATATCAAATGTATTCATCTGTGAGACATCGGGATGGATTGCAACCCACATATCCATTGTCTCTTCATTTTAAGTGAGTGGTGGATTTGGTCACAATGCGTACAGGTCTTTGGCAAATGAGGTATCTTGTTCTTTCTCGTGAAGACTTGACTAATCAAGTGGAAGGGAAAGCTTTACATACTAAGATAACAAATAATGTGTGTACTTTTCTCTTAGAAGAGATCTTTTGTCAATATGGCTGTGTGGGAAAATTTACAGCAAATAGGGATGAGTTGGATGCAGGTGAAGCTCATGATTTCTTTGCACGGTTAGGGATAAAGCTTGCTTTTAGTTCAATCTATAACCCTGAAGGAAATGGAAAAAGTGAAAGACGTCATCCATCTATTGTGAAGGCATTGATAAAAGCATGTGGAGAGAAGTAAAAGAGTGGCCACGATTGCTCCCTTATGAGGTTTCTGAAATTAACAATGTCCTATCCCTCTATAGAAGAGCTACTTGTGGAGCATGGCTTATTAGCCTTGATTACAAGCTTCCAAAAAATGTCATATGTGATGGCATACCTAAAGAGAGCAATGGCTGAATTGCATTCAAAAGAAGACAAATATATGTCTTTACATGGTCATGAGTGTTAATTTTCTATACCAAAAACCCTATCAAGTTGTCTTATTGAATGGTGAGCTTACATAACAAGGACACACTACTGCACGAAAGAGCATTGCCCTTCTTCTTTTTTTCCTCTTGAAAGAGTGTTTAGATTAATTTTATTTTTCTTGTCCTTTTAATCACAGAGTTCATTCACGTAATTTAAATCCCAATACACAAATACTGAAAATAATGCTTTGAAAAGCAACTTTCTTATTTAATAGAGATTCATATACAAGTGTTCACCTTCTGTCCATACGAAAGAACAACACAAAGGCCTTTATTTTTTTTCCAAGATTTCCATGCCTCACTAATATTGGGGCTTCAAGAAGTCCATCCTGAGTTGTATAGGGGTTCAAATAATTCCTAAGAGTCTAAAAGTTTACTAGAGAGAGTCCGCATGTGGCACCCTTATCTCGTCCTATTCAAGAATCTCCCTACGGAGCGACCTCTCACTACTATCAAGATTGGTTTGAACTCTCTAAAAGGCAGCAAAGCTAATACCCCTTGGAAAAGGGAGTCGCAACTAACCTTAGCAGAGATCTAGCACACTTTCTCTTTTACCATGTTCTGAACATTGTAGATTAGGATTTTGATTCAATTCAATCAACTTCCTAAGGGTATCAAATAAAACTTGTATGCTCTGTTACAAGTACGAGCAATTCTTCCTTGAGCAATATTTTTACACAAATGAAGAGGCAATTTCTCCTGGTTTCCTTTTGGATTTGTATTTTCTAAGTTCCCTTTTTGAGGTCCAGATTTCAATCATCACTACTCCTTCATTGGATCGTTCCATGGTTGTCCTTAGTCTCTTTGTTTGCACTTTTGCTTGCAACCCTTGTTAAAGGTTCGTTTCTTGACCTCATTTGTGACTCTCTTGAGTTATTTGAATTTGTTCTAGTTTGTGGGAACTAAGTTAGAACTCAAAATTACAAATTTTCTTTAAAAATAACGCGAGTCAACAAAGACAAGTATTTTTCTTACAAATTTTTAGTCCTTTATTTTTCTCAAATGAGAATTACATCCTCTTTTTGACTACCTTTTGACCTAGGACTCATATTTCACTTTGTCATGTTGGCAAATTGAATAGGTTTGGATATCCTATTCAAATTAGTTATGTACTCGATTTAATAGTTTCTAATAAGCAATGGATGCAATTTACTAAAATTTTAATTAATTTTAATAATTATAGCATTTTCTCTAAAGAGGATACTTCTAATCATTAATTTATAATAACCTACTTTAATTATCATAATTCACTTTACATGATTCATAAATGCCAAGAAAAATCATTCTCGTTACTTAAGCAATTTGTTAATACTAAACAAATATTATTGATAAAAAAATTATTTTTAAATATTTAGATAATTTATAAATACACAAATAAATATTTGTATATAATTTTTATTTTTTTAAAAAATTACCAAATTTATGAATGCTAAAAGAAATATTCTTGATGCACTTTTTTACTTTTGTTTATATTTAAATAATTTATGAATGCTAAAAGAAATATTTTTGATGTAAAATTTCACAATTTTCTATATTTATATAATTTTTAAATGCTAACAAAAATATTATTGATGTCAAATTTTTCCTTTTTTACACTTACACAATTTGTAAGTGCTAAAAGAAATATTCTTGATATAATTCATTTATATATAGTTAAAGGGAATTTATTGAATGCTTTTCACCAGGAATGTATCTTGCCTTTTAAACTCTAAATTAAAAGTCTTCACCTATTCTAACATTTTCTTCTTGGTAAATTTCCATTAAGTTATAACTTTTTCGTCGAATAATAGAACTCTTTTATTCAAGTTTCTATTCATGTATTAATAATTGTACGAAAGAACCTAGTTTTGTGTTGTGTGTGATGGTGTGTTGACCACATTCGAAACCGTATGCATAGCACCTACGCTCCGTGATCTAGAATAACGTCCCTTTGGGGCCATCTCAAGTAGGGAGTCTGTGTGCACTAGCTTTCGATCTCGACCATGAATCTCAAATGGCTATGGGGATTCCTCATGAGCTAGGGATTGGTGGACCGAATGTAATAGGGCAAAATTTTGCAAATTGAAGGAGTACGTCTTGGAGTTGTCAATGACTACCTCCTCTTACTCTTCTTCTTCTTACTCTTTATCTCCTTCTTTCATTCTCTCTTGTTCACCTCTTCTCTTCTCTTCTTCACCTCTTCTCTTCTCCTCTTCCTCTTCTCTTCTCCTCTCCACTTCTTCACCTCTTCTCTTCTCCTCCTTCTCTTCTCTTCTCTTCTCCCTCTCTCTCTATTTTCCTCCTTCTCTTCTCTTCTTCTCCACCTCTTCTCTTCTCCTCTTCATGTCTTCCCCTCCTTTTCTTCTCTTCTTCACCACTTCTCTTCTCTCTCTCTCTCTCTCTCTCTCTCTCTCTCTCTCTCTCTCTCTCTCTCTCTCTCTCTCTCTCTCTCTCTCTCTCTCTCTCTCTCTCTCTCTCTCTCTCTCTCTCTCTCTCTCTCTCTCTCTCTCTCTCTCTCTCTCTCTCTCTCTCTCTCTCTCTCTCTCTCTCTCTCTCTCAGAGCAATAACTCACAAATGAAAGGCTAAAAAGAGCCCTTAGCCTAAGCTAAGGCTTTATAGCCTTTGGCTATCACTTTACTCCTTTGCCTATCTTACCATCATGGAGCTTTCCCTCCCCTCTACTCGATGCATTTCATGCTAAATATGTGATGTTCATTTTTGTGATTATATGGCAATTATTCCAAGGCAATTGATGGTGATCGGTCCAATGGTGATGATGGTGATCGGTCCCATGGTGTCTGCTCGGCTCCTTGGACACTCTATTCATGAATGGTTTTCTCTTTTTCTTTTCTACTAACATTGTAATTCCTTAATTAATTTCCTTCCTCTATGTGACCCTTTCATGTGCATGACTTCCCAAAAGGCCAAGGTGTTACACTTAGGGTAACCTTGCAAAAATTCCATCTAGCCTAGGCATTTAGGATACATTAGAAAAAGAAGTATGAGCATACATTTCTAGTAAGGTAGAACACTTCCACTAATTAGAAAACCTTCAAAAACCCTAGTTCAACTCTGCGTATAGAAGTACCTAATTCTTGGATAATTATTGCTTAGAATATAAATCTTGAGGACTCACCTACACCACCATTGCTACATCAACCATAGGAGCGAAAAATCTTTGCACAACCCATACGAGTTGCACCAACTTCAAAAGCACATTCACATCAGGCATCGATCTTGCATAACATAGAAACTACCTCACCAAGTTTGCACATAGTTTTAGACACTTTGGTAATACAAGACTTAGGCTTATATTGTATATCTACTAGTAGCACATCATGGAAACCCCTTCTCCATCACTAGCTTTTGGACTTTCTAGGCATGAAAAGTTGCAATGCAAAGCCAACATATAGTACCCACAGATTATGATATTCTAAAGGTGCATTAAGCCATTGAGAATTCAGGGTTTCCACTTTGGCCAACAAGTACAATACAAAGAACCACATGCATGAGGAAATCTGATCTCAAGTCCCATTATGCTTGGAACTTGAACCGGTAAGGTCTATAATAGTACTTAGAATTAGGAGAGTGGGCAAGAGGACACTCTTTACTAACTCTAAAATTGAGACAAGCAATGAAACCCACAGAGGAGTTAGGGAACTCTAACTCAAGACCTTACATCGAACTACCCATATAAAGGTTTGGCAAGTCAAGAACATTGTGGACCTCAAGTTGCACCTCCTATGACCTTACATCTCATAATTGCTTAAAATAGGTCATCCAAGAAATAGGCGCACATTCAGCAATTGTTTTAGAATGTGCACAAAAAGCAATTATAGTTGTAAGCACTCCATTAGGAGTTTAAAAACCCTAGGCCATTATCACAACATCACTTAGAACAAGGATACTTCATACACCTTAGGAATCATTTGACATTGATTTGGTTGTTACGTGATCATTGCCCCGTACAATTGAGATATGTGCATCTAAAGGAAACCTGGCAATCAAAGTTACCCACTATGCAAAATATCAAAAAGCTAAAACTATGAAGGAAAAACTTTAAATGAGCAGTGAACTTATTGATAGATAGGGTGACTTGACCCTAAGATGAGAGCTACACTTAAATAAGATTTGTTAGAATAAAAATTAATGGAGAAGAAAGTGTCATTGGAAAGAATACATATATATTTGATAAAATAATGGACTTGAACACAATGACTCATGCAAGAAGGAAAATGTGCAGTGAGAGATATACTACACTAGAAGATTACTACATAGTGCAAGTCTCAAAAAATCTTTAATGGACTCAATCCTTGGTTTAGCACAATCGAGACTACTAGATAGCTCACACACCCTCCATATTAGAATACACATAACTAATTCTTTATTTGTAGGACACGGTGTCACATCTAGTTCTAAGGACAAAATGAAGATTCCCTTGACTACTAAGTAGTTAGAGAAATACAAAGGAGAGGACAATTCATAGAGCAATTTGAGCTTTTGTGTAAGATACATAACCAGCTCTAGAAACATAAAGATACACTACATCACTCTAGAAACATGAATTTAACTTCTATCTAGAAACATGAACTTAACTTGAAGGTAAAAGTAGTCACAAACAAATATGCAACCAACTCCATGGTCTTAAATCCCAACTTGGAGATCTTATACTTTGAGTTAGAGTTCGTGAGGAGATTCTTAGCAATATGTCTTGTTTGCTTGCACTTGAAACACTCAAAGCTCTTGAGAGAAGACCAAGAATATGTGGAAGGAACTACAAGAAAGTCCATCTTATCTCACCCATAAGATTTTTTTTCATATTCTTATGAAACCACACAAGGAAAACAAACACCAAGAAAAAGATCTTCACACAACATCATAGAATGTATCTTCCATGGATAGCAATGAACCATAGACAACAACTTATATACTCCACTTTATGAATGGAATCAATCACATAGTACTCTTATTATAACTTCTAGTAATAATCTATATCCTTTTGCTCTCATAATCTCATAATATATCTCTCACATATAAGATTTTAATCGGATCCTAGTCCTTTATTACAAAGGAAACTGGAGATGTTGTTTACAATGAGTATTCTCATCCATCCAAGTGGCATCCTCCTTAGGATAGTCTTTCGATTGGATGAGATATATCCAAATGGTTCTTCTTTTAAGTGTGTGTTCCCCTACATCCATTATTCTATCAGGTTGAAGCTCAAGGCCTCCTTGGCTTGGCATTACAAATTGTTGATCATTAGGAACATGATTAGGATTGAATACATAACCTTTTAGAGAGCTAACGTGAAATAAATTGTGAACTTTCAAGCATTATAGGAATGAGGTGAAGAACACTTAGAAAGCATAGTATCGAGTGCCGCAATGTCCTTGCATCCAAGTAGGAGAAGACTATCACCCAAGGAGCTCCTCCCAGTTTCTTGCAATGTAGCATATAAGAAATGGATGTAGCTTTTTCATGCTTTTTTCTATAATGACTTCCTGAAAAGGTCCCACCTTCACAAGGGCCTATTTACTTCTTAACACATTATGTGATATGAGACACAAAGTAGGACAAGATGGCAAATGTGATTTTGAAGTACTTACCATGGGATCCACATCTAAATGTTTTGGTGCCATGGGATCCATAGGACATGATGCATAGATCCGATGCTTTATGCGCACGTAGTGAGCAACGGAAGGTCCCCAAGAACAAAAGAACTCTACTTTTGCACAAAAAACAAGAGAGAAGATTTGCACGATATAAAGCAAAAGGCTAATTGGGTATAATCTCCCCCCATGCCTTGTGTGAGTGCTCCACAAAGCATGTATTTGATATATTATTCATCTTCAAACTCAAAAAATAGCCCAATTTACAATTAGCACGCTTTAGCTTTTGTGTTTGCTTTTGTCCCACTAAAGAATTAAAGCTATTGGGCGCTCAAAGAGTCGGGCGGTGCCCAAATACAATGTCCAATACAAATATTTAAGTCATGCGCCCATGCACATACAAAATAGTAAATAAATATCAAGCGCTTCAATAAATAAGCGCGTCAAAATAAATATTGACGCCATGCCTAAGATGCGCGCCCATAAAAAATGATAAATTCTTCTAAATAACTTGAATATACGCTATCGCCCAATGCTTCCCAATGCCACCGCTACCTGCTCTACACATCAACTGAACCATTCACAATTGTTAGAAAATAATAAAATTAAACCGACAAAAGTGAATACCTAGCACTCTTCAGCTACAAAATAAATAAATTGGTTAGAACTCAATCTTAACCTTAATTTATTACGAGTGCACACTCTAAACTCATAAACGTCTATTAATTTAAATATGTATTTTATGGAATCAACTGCTATGGAATCACCCACTTGCACATTAAATTAACAAGACGCCCAAAAATGATAGGCATCCCCATCGACTTTTCGGACAAGAAATCCACCTTGTGTAAGGATTGCTCCTATTCTAGATCCACTAGCATCAGCAACTACTAGGAAAAATGACCTATTGAAGTTGGTAATTGTAATATAGGAGCACGAGTTAAAGCATGTTTCAGTAAATCAAATGAATTTTGTTGATTGTCGGACCAATGATACACAATGCCTTTCTTTAATAATTTTGTCAAAGGTAATGCAAGCAATGAAAAATTTCTCACAAATTTTTCTGTAAAAGCTAGCAAGACATAAGAAAAACGTAATTTATGCACATTTTTAGGTATCGGCCACTTCAAAATTGCTTCTATCTTTTTAGGGTCAACTTTAATACCTTCAGATGAAACAATATGTCCTAGGTATTCAATTTGTGTTTGGAAAAAATCACTCTTTTTTGGATTAGCATATAATTGACTTCTTTTCAATAATTTGAAAACCAAAGATAAATGTTCATAATGCTCATTCTCATTCTTACTGAAAACCAATATGTCATCAAAGAAAACAATGCACAATGTTGATGCTTCAAAAATATGCGATTCATCATATGACTGAATATGGTTGGTGCATTAGTTAAACAAAAGGCATAATAAGGAATTCATAGTGTCCAAATTGTGTTCTAAATGCAGTTTTGAATATATCAAATGTGTCCAATCTTACTTGATAGCATCCAGATTTAAGGTCTATCTTGCTAAATATTACAGATCCTTGTAGCTTATCCATAAGATCATCTATCCTAGGAATCAGATATCTATTCTTAATAGTGATTTTATTTAGGGCACAATAATCAATGCACATGCGATAGGTATTTTTTTTCTTCTTCACTAATAAGATAGGTGCACCAAATGGAGAACTACTAGGTCTAATGAGTCCTCTCAATTTGGGCTTGAATTTCTTTCTATTCGATTTGGTTATGTCTATATGGTGCTTTACATGGTGGTTGTGATCCAGGAATTAGGTCTATCTTGTGATCTTCCGGACGTATAGGTGATGATCTAGGTGGCAAGTCAGCAGCAAAACAATCTTAAAATTGTGAAAGAAATTGTGCATGCTTAGGATGCATCTAATTTTCTTTAGCTTCGATTTCATTCACCCATATTAAATAGGATTTGCTACCTTTCCGTAATGCACGTTTATCCTGAGTATGACTAAGCAATGGAAATTTATCGAAAGTGTGTATATCATGCAATGTGATTTGTTTCCCATTAGAATGGATCTTTATTGAATGCGTGGAATAATCTATATCGGGATTGTACTGATGACGCCAAGGCATTCCTGAGATAATGTCACTGGATTGCAAATGCACAACTAAGAAATTTTTACGTTCAACATAATCACCAATTTTAATTTCTAAGTCATGCACTTCTTGTGTTTCATTGTATCTAGTGCCTAAGAATGCAGCCTTAATGCGATAATGTGTAGAAACAGTGTGTAAATTCAATTCTTTGACCAATTTTGCATAAATAAAGTCGTGTGTGCTCCCATCATCATGTAAAATAGTCTTTTCTTTACCATGCACAAGACATTTCATCATTAATACCTGGTAAAGTATCTGAAGTAGTACCGATATCGTCATTGTCTTCTGTGAAATCTGGCATTTCTTCATGTTCTTCATCTTTTGTCACACCCAAATAATTGATATGAACAGTTGGCTTTTTGGTTTGAAAATTCGCTGCTAGATGTCCACGTTGATGACATTTGTAACAGACTATGGGTTTGGCTTTAAATACATTATTGGTAATGACAAGAAGTTTAGGAATGTTGGGATTTGGCTGGAGAGATGGCTTAGGGTTTGGATTTATGTTTGATGGTAAAGTAGGTGGTTGTGTCCAAGATTTACAGAATGAAGATGGAAGGAAAGGTTTTGATTGAATCTTCGAAAATTTGAATTGAATTGTTTTGAACCAAAGTTACCACTAGTTTAAAATTGTTGTGGTCGCTTCTCTCGTCCTCGAATTTTGACTTCAGTGTTATGGGCCAAGGAAATTGCATCTTCGAGAGTCATTGGCTTGAACATGTTGACCTTCGCATAAAAATATTCAAGTAAGCCAGACATAAACTTACATTTATGGGTTGCCTCAGGTACATTTTCAAGCATTCGTAGTTGCAATAAAGCATTTTAGAAACACTCGGTATATTGTGAAATAGACTCATTATCTCTTTATTGTAGAAGATCCCATTGTTTGATTCCTTTTTTGTGGAATTGGGGTGGAAGGAAATTCTGCATAAATTTCTTTTGAAAAGTCTCCCAAGTAGTAGGACAATCAATGCTCTTGCGGACAACAATCCACCATAGGGATGCTCAGTCCACTAGATGATTAGTGACACACTTAATTTTGTCTTTCTCAGCATACTGTTCTTCATGGAAATAATCATCAAATTGATTGATAAAAGCAAGTACAATCTTTCCATCGCATGGCCCATTGAAAGTACGAAATTTGAAATTTCTTTTCCTTATCTTTGTTTCTTTTCGAATAGATTGCGCTTCAAGTGTTGCATCGATCGTACGTCGTATAAGATCTTCAAATTGGGGTCCATCTTGGTCAGCGGTTTGATGTGCTCTTCATTCCTCTTGAAGCTGCATCATAATCAAATCTAATTTTTGCTCCATCGTTGGTTCAGATAGGTCACATTCAACCATAAAATCTTACATGGTTTGATCAGACATCCTACAAAATTCCAAAAGACCTCACACACTCAAAATCTTGTTAGCGGGATAAGTGTAGCTCAAAGTCGGGTTTACAAGGCTTTTTTTTAAAATGGCTTTTTGTAGTATTTTTTCATTGCGGATGCAGAATTTGATATCACGGTCGTATTCCAAGAAGATAATCTTGCATGTAGACTGTGTGTTGCAAATTGTTTGCTGGATTGTGGCTCTGTCAATCCATAGGTGTGAATAGGGGCTTTCAGAGAGTTGAAGACAAGTTCCTATTTAGTCCGATGGGAATTGCCGCTAAGGAGGAATTTTATGATTGACTTTGTAGCTTTAGGAACCTTAGAGTATTAAGCTTTATTTAAAAAGCTTGAATTGTTTTCTGAAACATATCGGGACAAGAAGATGTTGACGATGGATTCGGCGCCCACGAGTACATACCGCCATCGTCATGAGTGAGATTTTGGGGATTAAGCTTTATTAAAAAGCTTATTAAGATTTTAAGCTTAAATTGACTTATCTGTCTTCTTTGGTCTTGAAGGAAAAAAAAACGTGTTGATGAAGAAGCTTCCCGCCTAGTCCTCTATCTTACAAAGGCCGGTTCTTCGCGATCTCAGTGCGTAGCTCGATCGTTCCAAAAGATTGACTGTAGAGCTCGATCATTCCAGAAGCTTTGCCTTCGCGAGATAGTAAGCAATTGGAAGCTCTCGATCTCAACTTCGCTTTGATACCACTGGTGCACAGATCAGATGACATATGCATGCATAGTGAGCGCCGAAAGGTCCCCAAGAACAAAATACTCTACTTTTGCACAAAAAACAAGAGAGAAGATTTGCACGACATGAAGCAAAAGACTAATTGGGTACAATCTCCCCCCATGCCTTGTGTGATGCTCCACAAAGCATGTATTTGATATATTATTCATCTCCAAGCTCAAAAAATAGCCCAATTTACAATTAGCATGCTTTGGGTTTTGTATTTGCTTTTGTCTCACTAAAGATTTAAAGCTATTGGGCGCCTAAAGAGTCGGGCGGTGCCCAAATACAATGTCCAATACACATATTTAAGTCATGCACCCATGCGCATACAAAACAATAAATAACTGGCAAGCGTTTCAATAAATAAGCGTGTCAAAATAAATATTGGCGCCACGCCTAAGATGAGGGCCCATAAAAAATGATAAATTCTTCTAACTAACTTGAATACACGCTATCACCCCAGTGCTTCCCAACGCCATACTGCCTGCTCTACACATCAATTGAAGCATTTACAATTGTTAGAAAATAATAAATTTTAACCGACAAAAGTGAATACCTAGCAGTCTTCACCTACCAAATAAATAAATTGGTTAGAACTCAATCCTAACCTTAATTTATTACGAGTGCACACTCTAAACTCATAAATGTCTATTAATTTAAATATGTATCACCCGCTATGGAATCACCCACTTGCACATTAAATTAACAAGACGCCCGAAAAGGACAAGCGTCCACATCGACTTTTCGCACAAGGAATCCACCTTGTGTATGAGCCCTAGCAATAAATAAAATTTTACGGAATCCATCGCAAAACCTCACGGAATCCACCGTGGAATATGCCTCCTGGCATCAGGACAAGACAATGAAGATGATTTTGAAGCACTTATCATGGGATCCATGTCCAATATTTTTGTGCCACATATTCTAGTTAAATAGTGCCACTACCCCTTATCTGTTGTTGGATGAAGGTGACCAAACCAAATCTATTACATTATATGCCCATACTAGTCTCAAGCATTATTGTAGTAGATACCATACACTACCTTGTGTTGACACTTATTTGGTCCACCTCCCACGACATCTTGCATTTTTTACATTCACATATCTTGAGGAATCTCATCAATGCATGGATGCTACACAAGCTTGGTGATATTACCAACCACGTTATACACAATACACATTATGACTTCTGTCCACCATATATTGAGAGATATTAAGTGTGCCTCCCTCTCATTCAAGTGGAACCTACATCCAAAAACTAGAGTGCATAAAGGGCCTTAACAATACATTATTTTAAATTTGCTAGTATTGGTCTCAAGAAACATGAGACTGATAGTAGTAATGAGACACCTCTTTTTACTATCATAGGAATCATGAAACCAATTGTAGAGTTTAATAAAAAATGTCATGAGACACATCTTTTTCTTGGTCCTTGTTATTACTGGCAGTTGTATACAATTGTCAAGTGTTTAAGTGAAACCCCTATAATTAAACATGACACACAAAGAAATGAATCTAACAGAGTATTAAGAATGCTACTGAGACTATATCACAAACTTTCATATATCGAAAGCAAGGGAAGGTCTCAAATATGATGTACATTGGTGCGCAGATCGGTCGTAGTATGCTCACGTAGTGAATCCCGGAAGGTCCCCAAGAACAATGAACTCTACCTTTTTGCACAAATTACAATGTAAAAAGCATGAACAACAAGAGCAAGAGACCAATTGAGTTCAATCTCCCCCCCATGCCTTGTGTGAGTGCTTCACAAAGCATGTATTTTATGTATATTCCCTCTTCATGCTCAATAATAGCCCAATTTACAAAAATATGACAAGCTTTTAGCTTTTGAGTTTGCTTTTACAAAAATAGGAGATAAAGCTAATGGACGGTGCCCAAAGAGTCTGGCACGCCCAACACAATGTCCAAATAAAAATAACATATCAGTGCGCATAGGCGCATACAAAATAATAATAAATAATCGATGCCTCAATAGACATGACAAAATATAGGTGTGGCGCCTATCAAAATATAATCCATAGATCTAATACTCATTAGACTCCAATGCTTTCCTCCGCCACTGCTGCTATCTCTACACATCAACTGAAGCATTCACAATCGTTAGTAAAATAATACAATTAAACCGACAAAAGTGAATACCTAGCAGTCTTCAGCTACATAAATAAATCAACTGGTTAGAAAAAATCTTAACCTTAATTTATTACGAGTGCGCACTCTAAACTCATAAACGTTTATTAATTTAATATGTATTTTGCGGAATCACCCGCTATGGAATTACCCATGTACACACTAAATTAATGAAACGCCCGAAAAGGACAGGCGTCCCCATCAACTTCTCGCACAAAAAATCCTCTTTGTGTATGAGCCCCGGTCATCAAAGTTTACGGAATCCACCGTAAAACCTCACGGAATCCACCGTGGCACGGAATCCACCATGAGATATGCCTCCTGGCATCATACCCTCGGGGTGGGATAGCAATTGACCTCAATTGCTATTAGCTCAATGTGGAGCTAACAGAGTGGGGAAAGCATTTAGGTCTCTAGCGTGCATCCATTGTGCTTCCTCTACAGGATGGTTCTTAAATTTAACTAGATATCTAGAATACCTTCGGCCAGTTCTAGTGGTCATAAAGTCAGTGTCTATGATAGCTTCTGGTTCAAGTATTTCAGTCTCTTCCTCTAATAAAGGTGGGTTTTCATAAACAGGGTGGACAGGTAATTGGCCTCTAAATGGTCTCAATAAACTATACGTTCCATGTACATCATATAGAGAGGGAAAATGATCATTAGGAAAACATGGATGATATCTTTTAAAGTAGGGCCATTTCTTCTACTTGAAAGCAATGGCCTACTTTAAGGTAGATATATTTCTTGCATGTGGCATGAGGGATAAAAGTCAATATTTGTGCTATGTGCATAAATCTTGTGCTATTGTGCTATCCTCATGGACTACATTTGCTCTGTGAGTCCAATGTTTTTTTTCAAGCATGGTTGTACTTTTGGTCATTGTGTCCTGTCTTTAGATTTTTATATCCTTGAGCTAGACATATGGTTAGATTTATATTTTGCTAGTAGATTTCTTGATTTTCAAGTATCTCTGAGTGTTTTGTGTTTTTGAGCATTTCACGTATGTTTGTCATCAACTAGACTTTTATCCAAATTGTAGTTCATTGTAGGAGCACATCATAGTAGCATGGAAATCAAGCATTTCATTTTTGATAGGTATGTATGTAGATAATTGTAATCTTTTGAAATATCAACAGTCTTGAAAAATGGAATTGACAATTCAAGTGACAAAACTATGAGTGTAAATGTAAGCATTGCCACACACAAATTCAAGAAAATCTTGTGTTCAATTGATAGCAAATTCTAGACATATTTTAAATTGATATATACTCAATCAATAGCCTATTATGCACTTCTATACTCTAAAGTCCTTGTTAAAGAACAAGAATGCTATAAAGAAACTCTTCTTATGTAATATATTGTAGAAGTGGAGAGTTGAAAAAGAACATTGAGAAACTTTTATTTTGGAAGAGTGATGTGGATCCTTATCATGCCAAGGGTTATGCATTTCTCAAAATTGTCTTCAATGTCAAGGGTTATGCATTTCTCCACCTTTTGTTTTCCCTTCTTAGCTTCACTCCTATTGATGGGCCATGTAGGTCAGATATCTTCACTCGATACTCTCTTTTTAGCATTTTTTTTCATTGAAAAGGGGCGATATCCCTTTTACTCTCATGATATTGATATTACTTCTTCTCCATAATGAGAAAAGTGTGGATAGTTTTAGCAAGCACATAAATTAAAATGATAATATGATACCACATGTTTTTCTAAAAAAAGTTCTATCCAAATAAGAGAAGTCTCTTGAGAAATATTGAATTAAAGCCAAGAAACTTATTTGCAAGAACTGAGAAGTTAGAGACCCTAAAATCTAGATATCCCTAGTTAAATTCCAAGGGGAAGATTTCATTGTGTGAAACTCAGGTGTTGATTGCTACTAGAATAAGCATCACTTGAATGTTGCATGATTGATTGAAGTCATAACTTCTTGCAGACATCAATCTTGTTTATGATCTTCTAGATTAGATCTTGATTGAATTAAGTATTGAAACAGATAAAAATTGAGAAGCTCTATACCTCCCCCAAGGTTAGGTGCTGAATCCCCATACCAAGAGGGGATGTTTTTACTATTGTGGAAGCATGGATTGGCTCCAATGGCGAGAGGTCTCCCAGTAGGGATCGTATTAAGTAGGAGATGGATAGGGTGTCAGGGGAGGCTCTGGCTAGTAAATCCCTTTTCACATCTAGGAGTTACTTGGTCCTCTTTATGGTCCGAGTTCTACTTGGGAAACCTATAAACGCTCCAGTAGGGGTCGTATTAAGTAAGAGATGGATAGGGTGTCAGGGGAGGCTCTGGCTAGTAAATTCCTTTTCACATCTAGGAATTACTTGGTCCTCTTTATGGTCCGAGTTCTACTTAGGAAACCTATAAACACTAGCTATAGGTGGATTTGATCTTGGTGATGTGCAGATACGCCGCATGAGTCAACATGTGAAATTTTAATCTGTATGGGTGGGAGAACACAACATTATGGAATATATAATCAATGAAATTATTTTATTCTGATTATATATCCGTGAGTAAATTACATAAACGAACAACTGTACATAAAAGGATTTTAAATAATGAAGCTGGTTTTATATGTTTCACGTAATGTGGTAGGTAATTAGATAACTAAGAACTTCCATAGAGGAAAGTGGATGGATGGATTCCTGTCGATCCAGTCCCTCTCGATTAGAAAAGAGGTTTCTCCAAAAACAAACACTAGGAAGAAACTCTAGGAAGGGCGGATTCACTGACTTACTTAGGGTTTGGTCTCAAAACCCAAGCTCTAAATTATATTAGGGAAAAGGTACAACAGTTGTGCCAGAACACTTGGAGGGATCTCATAAATCCTTAGTTTGCTACTAGAAAACCCTAAAGTCATGAAGGTTTATTTATTCCATGAAGCCATAGTGAATTCAACTTTATCCACTAGAGACCGGGAGGTTAAACTAAATCGATATATTTACGAGGAAGCGACAAAGATCATCCCAGCAAATCGAATTATAGTTGTTGGCTGCTCTAAATGCTGCAATTATGTCAAAGATGGACTTCTTAATCTTCCTTTAAAGTATCGATTTTTAGATATCCATTCTTCAAAGCCCGATTATTACCCAATGGATTGTATTAGGGAAATCTTCTCTCCCAAATGCCATGCCTAGATTGATATTAGGGAAATCTTCTCTCCCAAATAACGAGCCATCCCAAAATAAACCATGTATTTATCCCCTACAACAAATGAAATTATTTTGTCTATCCATTGAATATAAAAGTGGTTACAATTCTAGCAATTAAGAATTACGAGTCAATAGATATATCTAAAATGCATGGCTAGATTCCTTAAGTTCATTCAGAAAACTCTATCATGATGTAACCTTCTTTGAAAATTTAATATAAAGCTTTTCTATCCTTCTAAAATGATTTCTCTTTTTGAAAAGATACGAGCAAATTGTATGATAACCTTCATAGAGCTAACTAGAGAAAATCTTACGATACCACAAGAAGCTTTTCCTACCCTTATTGTTGCTGAGATCCAATAAAGAAGTTTTTTCTTAAGCAAATCAAACCACTTGAGTTTGATGGACAAGGAAAAAACATCGAGGTTGAAGCAGAAATATGGGTTGAATCCATGGAAGATTATTTCATTGCTGCTAGAATTACCCCAGCTAATCAAGCAATGATCAACAAGTTAAAGCTAACAAGAAAAGCCCGAATTTGGTGGAAACAATGGTGTAAAGACCAAGGAATCTCTGAAGCATCTATTAGTTGGGACGTATTAAAGGATGTAGTGCAAGGCCAGTATCTTCTGCCAGCGTACCACACACAAAAGATGAATGAATTCTTTGGTCTAAAGCAACTTAGAATGACACTGGAAGCCTATTACTCAAAGTTTGTAACACTTCTCAAGTATGCACTATCTATGGACATTGCACAACAAGTATCCAAGATTTGCCATGGATTGGATGATCCCCTGAACACATGGTTTAAAGCAATGTATCCATTCGATCTCCAAGATGCATTGATAAGAGCAAGACCGATTGTACAGGAACTCCTATCCAAACCAAGAAACAATAAGCCTTGGAATAATAAGTTTCAAAATAGAAATATAACTAGGGACTATGCAAAAAGAGTCCAAGTTTATTTATAAATTGAATAAAAAAGGGTTATGTTTTATTCAAGAAAAATTCACAGATAAGGATATTTTTAAATAGGCCTTAAATGCACTTGATGTAGAGGATATACATATAATAACTTCCCCAAGCCGCCAGTATAAGATATAGGCCTCATACCAACGTTCAAAGTGACGCAAATGTTCATTAAAAAAATTATCATTGTCATTGCTAAAAGTGTTGGTATAAACGTCTTTACAAAATCGTCACAGAAACCGTCACTATCTATTTGCCACGTAGATAGCGACAACTTGCAATGTCCATGGCGATGGCAATAGGGATGCGTGCTAAGAAATCATGGTAGAGGAAAAAAAAACATAGGAAAAAAAATTATGATAGTATAAGATTTTGCAAAGCAATTACATGTTGGGTACACAATGGTCATCAAGTCAAGTGCAAAAACTACTTAAACCCACAAGACTGATAATTCATAGAATAAGTATAAGACTAGTGATGACAACTCATGACATTACATGGAACCATGGAGAGAGAGGAGATCCAAAGCAAACATGAAATTCTATCTTTAATTATTGCAAGATGCGATTTTATACAAAGGATGATAAGTACATCTAAGCAATAGTACATGGAAGATGCTTGCATGGATCACAAGACCAAAAAAGAAGAGGATATGTGCTCCACAAATCCAAGCACGTGCTATAGATCCTCGTCATCAGAAAGCTCATCCCGGATAAAAAGAGTCTTATTTCATTCATATGGGCATAGCCCTTTCAGAGTACAATTATTCTTGGGGTGGTAGAGCAAGCGGATACATTAATTCGTGGAGAATAAGATTGTGTTACGTTCAGCTACGGGAACTGAGTAATAGTATGGATTGAGGTCATGGATTTTTAGGAATCGATAGGTCATTGGAAGATTAGGGTATCCTTTCCTTTGGTACCCGTTCTTCTCGTAACATCCCAACACCTTGATTTTGTCCATGCAAGGATTATTCAGGTCACTTCCTCGTACACATACGTGTTCTGCTTGACCTTCCGTCCTCCGACATGTAGGGTTTCATTTGCGTGAGCCTCAACAAAGATGAACAGCTTCACAATCTTTAGGTCCTCCAACCACTTGATTCTCTTTAGAATGGTTCGAAGATACGCAAATCGGTGGATAGCTATGTAATAAATTCTTGAATCACCCGTCCATCTCCATTCCACGTACATGGGCGAAGGATTGTAGATGCGGTCTAGGATACTCATCATATTGATCCTCCATAGATAATTCAAGGCACACCTCGCGATCATAAACATTACCTGAAACACCAAGAATATGTTCCATGCTTCATGACTCTAAAAGTTAGCATTGATAAGTAAGTAAGGAAATGTTCTTAACAGCAACATTTTCTCTACTTCTCCTCATTAAGTTTTTTTGTAAAAGACAGATCCCTCGTTGGTTTGCTCTGATATCAACTGTAATGTGTCCACTTGTTCGCTTGTAGGACACGTCTTAGCAGCCCATCGGGAAGAGAATCCAGAAGGCGCCGCCCGGCACTCCCATGGAATGTCACGGGGTTTGCAATCTAGGTCTTCCCGAATCTGCCACGTAGTGGAAGCATTCTGGCCGTTCCCACTTAGGACCGACCTGAATTAGGGTTTTCCTAGTGGTCAAATTCTTAGAACAGTAGCTAGCATGGAACCTCGGGCAAATTACTTTACGTAGAAATGTCAGGGTTAAAGCGGATTCATGCTGCACTTAGTTCAAGGAGAATGGAAAACAAGAGGGATGCAAAGCTGGACCTCTCTGCCCATAAGGCATTGTCCCATTCCGTTCCCTAAAACAGCATAAATCGGGACTCTATTATCCTAGATTCTAAGTCATCGTTCCTTGCTGTCGATTTTGTTTGAGAAAAGTTCCCAGCCAACCCAGGACTACCCATCTGTAGGACGGACCCATGGTGATGGAACCTAAAACGGGCCGGCACTGGCTCATGCACTAGCCGGACCTCTATCATGCGCTCAACAACCCCACGGCCTCGCGGCCAGGAGCATGGATGACACATACATCATCTTCCTAAACATCTTGTGTTTGTATCATGTATCGTAGTCCAACTCTAACCCAATTAACACTCCTCAGAGGGAGTCCCAACACATTGCCAAATAGCACGAAGTACAAACATAGGAGGTCCTCCCAGGCTGACTGCCGCTACCTTACTGCGACTCTCCTACACCTTGGGGATTGGCCCCTCGATGCGTCGCTATACATATATAACACAATATCGCACATATTTCCACTCAAGGTACCAATTATCCAACATAGATATAGTGAATCAAAGGTGTGTCATTATGTGATTTGAATGTTAATACAAGTTAAAATTGGCATATATTTTTCTTTGCAGAATGTAGGTGTAGGATATACCAAGAGAAAGAGAGATATTCACTTTCAATTGGAGGACGAATATGCACCAATGTTCAACGGATGATGCAATAAGATACAGGATGCAACAAGAAAGAAATGTAGGGAAGAAAAATGTGAACCTTTGGGTTGATGGGTGCATTTATTCACCCGATCCAGTCACTCAAAGGCCACCACAATTTGAAGGGCTTACATCATTTGTAAAGTTTGTTTGTAAAGGCAATGAAGGATTGTATGGATACACATGCTGACTTGTCAAACAAGGATTAGTAGGGGTTCATCAAGCCTTGATAAATATGTAGATAAGATTACAAGGGAATGTGCAGTCTTTGATGGAAAATGATAGATTATTGGCTGAGAAGGATAGGGAGAACTAGAGCCTACAATAAGCAATGTCTATCATTGAAGATGCTATGCATGCTACACACGTGGAGAATATGGAGTTACAGTCTAAAGTTATGGACTTGGAGATGAAGGAGAATCAAAAAATAAAGAGGAAGCTCACAAAAACTTTGGAGATTAGGCCCACTTTAAAAACCAAAGAAGCACGTTAGCACATCTGATTAGTTAAACCAATTCACCAATTAACCAAAGGAAGTGGACAATATCATAGATGGATATGTGCTCAATTTGCTACAATGAGAAATATATTCCCTCACGAGCTTGGTATCAAAAGATTGATCTCTTCCTTACAAAACAAGGTTTTATCTCTTGTTCTTCAGATCCTAACTTACATATCAAGCACTGCACTAATAGTTTCATTATTCTTGCTCTATAGATAGGTGATACTGTATTTGTTTCTAACAATCTCAACTTATTTCAACAAGTAAAGAAGGTTTTATCTTCTATGTTTGCCATGGTGGATCTTGGAGACATACATTCATGTCTTGGTCATAGCCACACCACATTCTTGCTCGAGGGCCACGATTTGAGAGCAGGTTTTTTTAGATGACCTCTAGTATGAATGAATACCCAAAGCTAGTATGAATGGAAGATGATCCATGAGAAGTCACTTCCAAGAGGAATGTGATGGTTCTCAATTCTCTATGAGTTGCCATATTGGACCCACTTAAAGATCAACCATTTGTTGGATCCCATGTACATTTTTCAAAATGTGGGTAGCTTATTATGGGATCATATCATAGGAAAGAGAAACTGTAGGGGCAAGAATGGATTTGAAGGATATAGGAAAGATGGAGATGCTTTGGCCCCACAATCAAAGCTCTAATGGTCGTATGGAACTATCTCATGCTCCTTGGGTCCTATCCACTGAAGAGAAGCATATGGTGAAGTAAATTATTAGGTCTATCCACACACAAATGGGTATGATGTGTTCTCTTAGGTTCACTTTTTCTAAAGATAACCAAATAACACAACTAAAGTCCTAATAGTAATTAGCACAAGATATGTCAAGTTTGTTTAGAGTTGATAGTACTACAATCAATATTTCACTATTTTATATTGATTTGATATTTTTGTAATGCTTTAAATTTCTTAGATTTCATATTGATCGTGATTATGGGGTATCTCACTCTAGAGATACATTCGATGATTTATAAGTTTTCGAATTTAGCGCAAGAGATCTCACAGAAGGAGATCAAGACATCCTCTATTGAATCCCTAAGGCAAGAAGTAGTGGAGACAATCTGCCTCCTTGAGAAGTACCTACCCATGAGCATACTCATGATCCAAACTCGCCTCCTAATACATCTCATGGATGAAGTGTAGATTTTAGGACCCATCCATTCTCGATGGATGTTTTTCTTAGAGTGCTTCATAAAAACCTTGAAGGGCTTTATGCGACAACGAGCTCATCCAAAGGAAAGCAAGGTTGAAGGTTTGCTAGTGTTTGAGACATTGGTGTGTATATTTTCGAATGATCACTAAGAGTAGATTTAGATAAGAGTATGTTATGGATGCTAAATCAAAATTTTACCATAGCACACACCATCGATTGGTTTGATATCTTGAGGATATGGAGAAGATGCCCCAATTCATGCCTAGGAAGTGGTTACATGATGGCTTAACTATAGCTTCATGTGAAGGGGTAGAAGTCTCTAGGGAGAAATGGGAATTCTCAAGGGGATGCAGTTAGAAGGTCACTACATGCTTTATTTATTGTTCTATCTAGATTTTATACAAGATAGCTAATGTAGCCATTTCAATGTACAATACAAAATCTATAGTGTGGTATGGTCACACGGGTGATATTTTTGAATTGAGCACATTGCCAAAATGTGCTCCGTAATGGACTTTGGTATCATGGTGAAGTTTGAGCAAGAGATTCGATAACACACCACAGATCTGAATATTGTACTAGATAAGATGAATTATTTTGACAACCTATAAAGTATTATTTTAGTAAATTACCTTAGCTTCTCCAAGATCATCTTAGATATACAGTTTTTTAAAGTGATATTGGGATAAGAAGGGACAACCGTTTTGCAAGGTCCGTCTGGATTCCTGGAGGTAGATTGCAAGAAAACATAAAACGATCTACATAATATATTTGTCTTGCCAAATTATTGTGAACAAGTGCATGATCATTTTTATCAATTATTTCATAGCATGAAAGAGTTACAAATGTTTATTCATTCTTTGTGATACACTTATATGTGATATTAAACATGTAATCTTCTATCAAAACCCTAGGTAACCTCATTGGTGGTATGTTGTGCCATCACTACTTTAGAGTGCTAGAGTATATAATGAAAGCAATGTCCCTAGCATAGATGAGGAGAGTATGTAGATAGAGAAGTCGATATATGCGAGGAGTGGAGGACGAGGAGGGCTTGGATCTACGAGTAATGTAGACACAAAGACAAGGATACATTAATTTTTTCAAGAATGAAGTGGACTCCTCTTTCTATGTAGACTTATGCATATATCTTCCAATGTATGTTGAGATATGCCAAGAGCTTGACATGGAGTTGTAGAACCGATTATATTTGTGTCCGCTGTCGTGCTGCTGCGCATCCGAGTCGTATACACCTCCATTTCTTTTGTTGTGCATTTGTGTTAATTTCTGCATGTGATTCATTGTTTGTGTGATGCATTTCGATAATCCGCATCCAATGTATATATTCCCTTAGTGCATGTGTATGATTTTGTTTGGATGCATGATGTGTGTGTATTAGAAAAATATGAAAAACTGATGCCAAAGCACATTATCAAGCTGATAATTTTAATCATGAACTCGAAGAAAAGTGCAGGATACCATGGAATCAAAGGAAGCTTTATAGAAGCTGACATTTAAGCTATGAAGACAAAGGTGTAAATTCAGGAATATCATGTACAATGGGAAAAGCTCAAGGAGTGCTGAACGGGTTCCCTTGTCGAGATGTAGACTCTTGGAAAGCACTTTTTGCTGGGTATGTACAGCACT